>NC_057805.1:209747818-209757652 GCF_018294505.1 Triticum aestivum
CGCCGGCCACTGCCTCCTCCGGCGCCGCCCCCGCCGGCGGCCCCCTCCTCCGGTGCCGCCGCCTCGCCACCGGCCTCCGGCCCCTCGCCCGCCGGCCCCCTCTCCTCCTCCGGCCCGAGCCGGCGAGCTCGAGCTCCCGTTGACCGCGATCCAGATCTGGTCAAAGGTTGACCCGAAACCCCCCCTCCGTTTTGCTAAGTCTGATAATTTTCTCAGCATATGCTTCTGTTCCCGATGCGATAACTTTGTGCATGTAGCTCCGATTCGCGCGTTTAATATGTCAAATTGTTCGCCTCGTGATGCTCTACATTTTGTTCAATTGCACCATGTTCATTAGAGGTCATCTTGGTGCCCAAATCTTCGTTGGAAGAGGCCTAGTTGCTGTTAATCTCTGGTTCTTATCAGAACTTGGAGATTTGTCATTTTTGTATCATTTATTTTGTGCATCTTTTGAGCATGAACTCTACACGTGTTTTGAAGTATGCCATGCCATATTTCCAGTGGTATGGTCCATGTATTTTTGTGGTCTTTGTGGTGACTAGCACAAGCATGCAAAGTAGGCCCCGTAATAATTCTGATTTCAGGGACTTGGTGATTTCTCTAAGTTTTTGTCTGCTGTAATTTTGTTGCCATGTAAACTTGATGCTAGAGAGAGATCCATGCATATTTTGGAGTTGTTCAGTAAGGATGTTTTGTAGATATAGTTGCAATTGATCCATTCCTGCAATTGTTTGCAATTTTAGAGTACAATAGAATGACTCAATCTTTCTCTACTTTTGCTATAAAATATTTCTGGCAGATTCTTAACATGGTATGCATTTTTGCCAAGCTTATTGTAGTTTATCCATACATGCTACGCAATTGTTCTTGCCATGGATAGCTTAATAAACATGCCATCTTGCTGTAGGTATGCTTGGGTTGTCATGCATTGCTCTGTAGTGAGTGCATCAAGCTCACAAAGTGGCCTACATATTTATATTTCTGCCATGCTCTATTTTCTGCTAAGTCTGAAACCTGATAACGAAACTTGCTATGTTTACATGCTTGCCATCATATCTTCTGGTCCTTTTTGGCTTATGGTCAGTAAGGGACTTTTGTCATGTGCATTTAGTAGAACACTACCGTGCCTTGTTTTGCTATGTTAAATTCCTGTAGCATATTGATTTCGTGCTCCGAACATTGCTACCTGATGCTGATTTCTGCCATGTCCAGTTTTTCACTAAGTCTGTGAACCTGTAATCTTTTGCACTTTTGCCATGCTTGTTTGAGCTTGATATGTTGTGAACTAGCCGTAGCTTAGTGTTTATCTTTTGTCAAGCATCTCCTGTAGATTACTGCCATGTGCTTTGTTGCTATGTTGGGGTGCTGTAGCATTGTTACTTGTGGTATTTTAAGTGCTATCTTGCTGTTTAACGCAGATTAGTGTCATTCTTGTTTTGCTTGCCATTTGCAAACCGTGCATCCGATTCCGGTGATCTTTATATCGATTTCGACCGAAATCATCTCATCTTTCCAGTGGCATGCTTGGTTTGCCAAGTTACTGCCATGTTCATCATTTTCCTTCCGGAGCACGCATACGCATCGCATATCATATCTTGCATATCATACATGTCTTGCATCATGTTGCTTGTGCATTTCTCGTTGTTGATTGTGGGTCCGTTTGTTTGTGTTCTTGTCTTGGGTAGAGCCGGGAGACGAGTTCGTGAACGAGGAACCTGTCGAGTACGCTTACGAGGATCAAGCTTTCGACAACTCTGAGAATCTTGCAGGCAAGATGACCACCCCTCGAAATCACTTCTATCTTTGCTATGCTAGTTGTTCGCTCTATTGCCATGCTCGCTACCTATCACTGGCTATATCATGTCTCCTATTTCAGCCATGTCAGCCCCTAACCATCCTTTCCTAGCAAACCGTTGTTTGGCTATGTTACCGCTTTTGCTCAGCCCCTCTTACAGCGTTGCTAGTTGCAGGTGAAGTTGAAGTTGTTCCATATCGGAACATGGACATGTTGGGATATCACAATATCTCTTATTTAATTAATGCATCTATATATTTTGGTTAAGGGTGGAAGGCTCGGCCTTATGTCTGGTGTTTTGTTCCACTCTTGCCGCCCTAGTTACTGTTATACCGGGATTATGTTCCTTGAGTTTGCGTTCCTTACGCGGTCGGGTGATTTATGGGACCCCCTCGACAGTTCGCCTTGAATAAAACTCCTCCAGCAAGGCCCAACCTTGGTTTTACCATTTGCGACCTATACCTTTTTCCCCCGGGTTTTCTAGAGCCCGAGGGTCATCTTTATTTTAAACCCCCGGGCCAGTGCTCCTCTGAGTATTGGTCCAAACTGTCAGCCGCCGGTGGCCACCAGGGGCAACTCTGGTCTGGCCTATCGGAAGCTTGGACAATCCGGTGTGCCCTGAGAACGAGATATGTGCAGCTCCTATCGGGATTTGTCGGCACATTCGGGAGGCTTTGCTAGTCTTGTTTTACCATTGTCGAGATGTCTTGTTAACCGGGATTCCGAGACTGATCAGGTCTTTCCGGGAGAAGGTTTATCCTTCGTTGACCGTGAGAGCTTATGATGGGCTAAGTTGGAACACCCCTGCAGGGTATTATCTTTCGAAAGCCGTGCCCGCGGTTATGAGGCAGATGGGAATTTGTGAATGTCCGGTTGTGGATAACTTGTCACTTGACCCAATTAAAATACACCAAGTGCGTGTGTAGCCGTGATGGTCTCTTCTCGGCGGAGTCCGGGAAGTGAACACGGTCTGTGTTATGTATGACGTAAGTAGGCGTTCAGGACCTCTTCTTGGTCATTGCTAGATGACGTCCGTTCCTTTGCTTCTCTTCTCGCTCTCATATGCGCAAGTTAGCCACCAAATATGTTTTTGCCGCTGCAGCTCCACCTCTTTGCACCATTCCCCCTTTAAACTTAAATAGTCTTGATCTCGCGGGTGTGAGATTGCTGAGTCCCCATGACTCACAGATACTTCCAACACCAGTTGCAGGTGCCGACGATGCCAGTGCAGACGATGGCGTCGATCTCAAGTGGGAGTTCGACGAGGAACGTGGTCGTTATTATGTGTCTTTTCCTGATGATCAGTAGTGGAGCCCAGTTGGGACGATCGGTGATCTAGCATTTGGGGTTGTCTTATTTTCATCTGGATGTTGACCGTAGTCGGTCTATATGTTTGTATTTTGGATGATGTATGAATGATATTTATGTATTGTGTGAAGTGGCGATTGTAAGCCAACTCTTTATCCCATTCTTGTTCATTACATGGGATTGTGTGAAGATGACCCTTCTTGCGACAAAACCACTATGCGGTTATGCCTCTATGTCGTGCCTCGACACGTGGGAGATATAGCCGCATCGTGGGCGTTACAAAACTCCTCACTTGTGTGACCGTTTTGGGCTGCGGCCAACTCTCAATAGCTTCAATCTTGGCTTTATCAACTTCAATTCCTTGTGGAGTAACAACATAGCCAAGAGAAGATACTCGGTCTGATGAGGACATCAATACCATTGTTACACCGACAGCCCCTGCTGCTATACATACTGGACCAATTACTAGAGCTCGCGCACGCCAATTAAATTACCAGGTACTTTTGTTTCTTGGTAATGATTCTAATGTTCATGAGAATATGATGCTGCCTAAATTGGATACATTTGTAATGATCAAGGTACTTTCATTCTTGGTAATGATCAAGGTGGGGTTCTGTGACGCCTTTGTCTGGTCGTTGAACACAAACGAAGTACGCGAAGTTGCAGCTATGGCGAACTTTTAATCTAAACAAAACCCAAAGTCTAAACGACGCCCTAAGGGATGTATATATGGAGGAAGAGGGGGGAATTTCGTGGCCCTTGGGGAAGGGGTCCGAAACCAGCCCTATCTCTTGTTTCCCCACACATACGGACTCTAAAAACAGCCTATACTCGAGTATTTCGAAATTACATGGGCATGGCCCAATAATAAGGTGACGCAGCACCTAGAATAGCCTCTGGACGAAAGTTATGAAGTAGCATCTTGTATATTTCGTCCAAGGCTTCATGCACGCATTATGGTGGCTTCAACGTCCTGAAATCATCACTTGTAACTCCATTCTTGTTCCCCATGCGCATGCCATCATCTCCATGCTTGTTCTTGCTCCAATGTTCATCCTTCTCAAAGCTAGGCCCTTCATTTGTAAGCAAAACAAATGTATCCAATTTAGGCAGCATCATATTCTCATGAACATTAGAATCATTACCAAGAATGAAAGTACCTGATAATTTAATTGGCGTGCGTGAGCTTTAGTAATTGGTCCAGTATGTATAGCAGCAGGGGCTGTGGGTGTAACAATGGTATTGATGTCGTCATCAGCGAGAAGATTCTAAAGGAGGCAGAGAAGAAGAAGCCCGCCGTGATCCAGGTGTGCGTACATAAGTCTACCACATATGCCATGCCGACGTTGAGTGACAGGATTTTAAGAACTTCCTCAAGGATGAAATAGTGAAATTCGTTAATGTAGACTTTAGGAATGATAGGGATATCCTGGGTCGGATATGCCTCGTTGTAGGCCATCCCTTCGACCTCTAGAAGGCAAGCCTGGTGTCCTCCTCTCAGCCTTGAATGTTGACCCTGGCAGCAGCCATGATTGATCCTTTGTACGCTCAACTGAAGAAACCTCACCACGAGTTTCATCATGCATGGGAGTCGAAGACAATAGATGAAGATCACATCCTGTACGCAGCAATGGATGCCTACCTTTGTTTAAATATCTACAAGGGTTGGATGAAGAAGCAGAGCCCATTGTCCGGTTCAAGCAAAGAAGCGTCGGCGAAGAGGAAGAGGAAGAGGGACGAGGACATGGACTCAGACTCTGAGTAAGGTGGCAGTACCGTCGCTCATGTTGGTTCTACTGCAGTGTCAAGCAGACTAGTTTCTTAGTTTTATTTCTGGGGTGCGTTGTGCTGAGCCCCAGCAGAACTATGTTTATGTTCTTTCTCGTTATTTGAACTCTTTCGTACGTACAGTAGTACTAGTACTATGTCTTACTACTGTTCTTCTTGTAGTTGGTACTACTGCTTGTATCTTCGTGTTCCTATTGTACTTAATACGTTCGTACTAGTAGTATAATTTGGGTCAGTCGATTTGTGAAAGAAGTTGATGGAGCGAAGGAAGAAGACGGCAGAGAAGCTACCCCAGTATCTATATTAGGGTGGCACGGTGACCATGATCTATCTTATGAGTGTTGGGTGTGGAATGCAGTTCGCCGGAAAAAATGGATTGTGCCCGGTGTTAAACGGATGGCGGGGGTGGGGGGAGCATGGTCGTGGCAGGCGGTTCAGGGGTGGGCGGGGCGGCGGCGGCAGGCGGTTAGGCGTGTGGCGAGCTGGCAGCTCGATGCTTGAGAGAGAAGATGAACAGTGCATCAATTTCGGAGGTTGAAGAAGCCCTTCTGGCCATCCATGTTGCATCCAACGGCTCACAAGAGTCGACTGACCCAAATTGCTCCTTCAGATTGCAGGATCCACGTGGCATTCAAGGTCTCGAAGGTAGATTCCGCGTCCGCACCCGGTTTGCGGGCTCGGCGCGGGCGCGACCGGCTTCCGCCGCAACAGCCACCATGCGCACCTCCTCCGCGCGGGCGGAGACGACAATGACATGCTAGTTCCTCCTCGCCGGCGTGCTGGAGCACGCACTCGTCCTCCTCTTCATACACTGTGTGCATAAACATGGCTCCACCAGCTGCTCGCCTGCTTGGCAGCGCGGCGGCATCGCGAGGAGGGACTGCAGACGACGTGAGCGGGCGAGCCTTCGGCTTCATGGCACAGGGAACGCAGTGACACGGCGGTGATGGGCGAGAAATGGTTGGCCGGAGCAGGCGGGCGCCGGCATGCGCAATGGCGGCGACGACATATTGATGAGTGCGCTTATGGGAGCTTAGTTTAGTTTTATATAGGGTTGGTCAAACTTAAAAGAAAACCGTACTAGTACAAGTAAACATTAGACCGAGGCAGTGCTTATATTAGTTACCACAGCCACGATACGGAATCCTCTGCAAGCGCATGAACCGCGGCCGTGCGGCCAATCGAACGATGCGTCACCGTGTCGCCCTCAAAGGACATCCACCGAACCTTTTTGTGTGTGTGAAAACAACCCCCAAATTACTCAACTTTTTTTTCCTGGAAAAGTTCTTCACGCTACAATATTTCCATATATTTGAATTTAGCTCCAGTTCGTGTTTATTTGGATTTGGACGTTTTAGGTGCGCCCTAGTTTTTTTAATACTGTTTTTGTGTGTGTGACTGAGAGAGAACGTGTGTATATGTCCATATGTGTGTTGTGGCGGAAGGGCAATGTGGAGACGGTGTGCGTGTGATAGAGACATAGAGAGGTGTGAATGTGCAAATGATCATGCATGAGTGAGACATAGAGAGATGCCGATACGTAGTGTATACATGAGAGAATGGTCTTCTATCTGTACTTGTGTGTGTGAGAGAGTGATAGAGGCAAAGGTGTCCCGTCTTCGATGAGATGATGGATATCGCTTTGGTGGAAGTCGACTTTGGCGATCTGACTACGAACGTGCGAGGACGTCGCGCCTTAGCAATCGCTAAACCAACTCCGAGAGGTTATGGACCACGCCGAAGCGCAATCAACCTGACCACGAAGGTCTATTTCCTGCAAACAAACGAAGAACAAGCAAGAAACTAAGATTGCAATCTAGATATTGCGAATATAAGAAGAAAGCTTAATTGATCAAGGTGGGGTTATCTGACGTCTTGGTCAGGTCGTTGAACACAAACGAAGTACGCGAAGTTGCAGATATGGCAAATTTTTAATCTAAACAAAATCCAAGGAAAAAGCTACTAGATGGATCTATTTATATAAGTGCAAGGGGTGGCAGCCAAGGAGGTGGGATGACATCCCAAGGCAGCCAAAAACTAATCATAGGTTGTACAAGGCTCATGGGCCCAAGTGGAGGTGATGCAACACCTTTGGACTTGTAGTTTGACTCGGATTCTGCTGCAGCGTCGGATTGTTTCGTCAATAACTCAACGCCCCGGATGAATTTGAAGGTGAATCCAATTGGATTGGAAAGAGCACGAAATCTACTTTCCAAAAAAAAGGAATCACAAAATTCAGAGTCCGTATGAAATAATTTTGGCATTTCGAGTCAGGTATGTCTGTGCAGTCCGAATCTGAATTCAGAACGTGAGAGACTTGGACTCTATCTTCTCTTGGCCCAAAATTGACGTGAGAGGAGTTTTTGAACAACAAGTAAACGTCTTTTTCTCCCTTATCTTCATTTTTGGATTGTACAAATGTCTCATACACCTGCAATTAGATATGACACAAAAGTTTGTGAAGTATTTTTGTCCTGGATGACATAAATAAATTATTGCATACTTTGCATTAGAAATCACCTCACAAATATACATGTATGCAATATTTTTGGTCGTATCCAAGGTAGTCATGTCCTCATCATCCTCCCCTTCTTGAAAACAAAGCCGTCCTCGGCGTTGCTTAATCTGAAATGTGGGTAACAAAAGAGACAAGGTGTAGATGTTGTATATGTATATGTCATCCATTTTTACTTCCCTTGGTTTTTGCACATATGACACATGTACACATGAGTAACCTTCATGTTCATAAAATCTAAAGCCAAAATATTATCACAAGAAGTAGAAGCCATGAAAATATTGCAACTCAGTTTGCACATATAAGTGAAGCTCTTATTCATTTCAAAAGGTTGACAATGTTCATCAATAAACCATCCCAACATTGGTGAATAAACCTTACTTACATCAAATTTACATGCTACAACATGCTTAAATAAGCAAATACGCAATAAGTCATTTGACACAGAATCATCACCAAGATTAGAGGTCATATCAAAATGATTAAATATTGGCACAATTATTTTCAAACGTATTTGATCCAAATCTGATTTATTCCCTGATTCACATGGTTCTTTCATATTAATAGTTAATTCAATGGGTCCACTCGAAATTTTTGATCTTTTAGTTGTTTGATCACATGGCAAAGTTAAATTATGAAGATAGTCCTCTAAAATAGGTGGTGTGATCAAAGTAGTGGGTAGCTGATCAGATGGTGCAACTAAATTGACAAGGCATTCCTCATTCTCATGTAGAGGTGGAAGATTAGTACCTTTGTCATTACCTCTTATGATCAACTCAGCTGATGTAGCCACTCTCAGGGGTGATGTGTCACATGGTGGAGGTGATGTAGTCCTCACAACAATGGATGTGGTTGTCATAGTACAACTAGTAGTTGAAGGAACAACCGTATCAACTCTTGGAATGTGCACCATGTGCTTATTCTCTTTATGGGCAACACGTCATTTTATTTCCTGTTCAGCTTTGCATGCAAGACGAAACAAACGGTCCATAGGATAACACTCTTCATGAATTAGTATCTGCTGAATATCAGGGTTTAGTCCTCCCCAAATCTATCCATTAAATCTTCTTCACTTTCCTCTAAAAAGGTATGCAACAAGGTAGTTTGTAAATCATCATAATATTTTGTTACGGTGTCACTACCTTGTTTTAAATGTTCTAGTTTTTTTAATCATGCCACGAGTATAAATCATGCCATGAGTATAAATCATGCCACGAGTATAATAAACATCGATGACTCTATCTCTCATGAGAAGTTTTAAATCATCCCAACTTGTAGGTATATAATCAGGGTATAACCGACAATGTTCGCTCCACCAAACTAAAGCAAAGCTACTGAATGTACTAACCGCAGATTTAACTTTTCTACGCTCATCAAAATTATGAGAAGCAAATATAGCATTTATTTCATACTCCCATTCAATATATAAATCAGGTGTAAAACGACCAGTAAATGGTGGCATGGAAACATTAGCCTAATTATGTGAATTCTGATGTTGTTGCTCCTCTTGTGACGGTTGTTGTATTTTCTTAGGTGGCGGCAAATCTCCCACGACCGATGAAGCCCAAGAACTAACAACTTGGAAACCTGCCATGATTAGTAGAAACAAAAAATCGAGAATAATGTTCCTATGAACTACTAGGATGTGGTGGTAAAGCACTCATAGTAAAGCAAATATCAATATCTTACAAGTTCTTACCATGCAGTAGGTGGTGACAGGCAACCAGTGGTGTCAAATAACTTCAAAGATTGAGTAAAGCGATTGCCAGGGGAACGTACGTATACACGATGTAGAAATGTGTGGAGCTTGGAAGGCTTGAATATATGGTAGCAAAAGATTAGCAATAATCAATTCAGAGATGAAATGTTGAATAAACGCTCAACGACGGTACTGTGCTGGTCCTAGGCTAGACCGGACTAGAGACGCGAGCCTTGAACACTAATGGGGTCACGGCATAGCACAACTAGCATCAATAAAGGATATGAAGTAGCTCTAGACGGCAAGATAAAAGTGAAGATCACAATAGCAGTAAAGATAATGATCAGGTGTGAAGTATATTTGTCCTGGATGACATAAATAAATTATTGCATACCTTGCATTATAAATCACCTCACAAATATACATGTATGCAATATTTTTGGTCGTATCCAAGCTAGTCATGTCCTCATCAGAGAGAGAGAGAGAGAGAGGAGCATCCGTAACACAGCAACCATCTCTCTCGATTCGTCCGTCCCTCGCATGATCGCATGTAACACATGCATCAACGCACACATTTTGACACCCTCACCTGGCCCCTGCCCACCTCAAGGCCCGCACATCGCTATCTATCTCGCACGCACAATCTCTTCGTGAAAACCCTATTTTGCATGTAGCTTTCCGTCACATACACACACATTTCTCTCCACAGGTTTGATTTCTCTCAATATC
>NC_057805.1:209758076-209885372 GCF_018294505.1 Triticum aestivum
CACACACCGCACACACACTCCCGTCCCCCGAGCACACAATTAATCCCCATCCAAGGTTATATGGTGACCACTCTCGCTTGTGCTTCTCTGCACCCCAGCATGCACAACACCTCAATCTTCAAAGAGGGCATCAAGGAGATCGAAGACGGCGATTTGGAAGCAGGATGATGTGACGACGGCTGACTCACTCCTCCCCCCTCTCTCTCCCGCACAAAATTACCAATCCCTCTCTCTCCCACACAAAATTATCAATCCCTCAACCCACGAGATCCTTCCCCTCTTGTCCATTTTTTCCAGCTCTCTCATCAAACCTGTTGTCTCTTCTCCTTCCACGTGTACAGAATCCGGAGGGAGTTTGACTTGGTCAAACCTAATATGCAGAGTTAATAGAAACGGAGGGAGTACTAGTAGTTACTAGTACTACTAACTACTAGTACTACTCGCTAGTTGCTTAGCCCAATCACCCAACACGCCACACGGGGAGTTCAGTGTCACGAAATTTTGAGGTCGGCGGGAAAATCTTCCGCGACCCTGATTCGAGCAGTGCGAAGTTACCATCATAGCCTTCGGAACAGGCCTACGGATGACGCTTGGTAGGGGGCTGTTTTGGTAACTTCAGGTTCACCCTACCCAGCCGACCCCACCCCGGCACCCAGAGTAGTACACCTGAATAATCCCCATTGTCTATCCCCACCGCAAAATAGACTTCTCCACGGCACCGCAGCCTTTGTGCTCCTCCCCTTCTACATCGGCGCACTCATCCACCGCAGCGCATCTCCCTCATCGACGACCTCCTACGCCGCACTGGAGCCGGTCCACCGTCGTCGTCGTAAACAGAGCCTCTTCCCCGGCACCGTCTTCCACGGTCTCGGATCTGCTTCCCGAAAGCCGATGCCAAGCGTAGATGATGAGGACATCAATACCATTGTTACACCCACAGCCCCTGCTGCTATACATACTGGACCAATTACTAGAGCTCGCGCACGCCAATTGAATTACCAGGTACTTTCGTTTCTTGGTAATGAGTCTCATGTTTATGAGAATATGATTCTGCCTAAATTGGATACATTTGTTTTACTTACAAATGAAGGGCCTGGCATGGATAAGAGGGATGAACACTGGAGCAAGACAAAGCCTGGAGATGATGGCATGCGCAAGGGGAACAAGAACAGAGTTACCAGTGATGATTTCAGGACTTTGAAGCCACCATAAGGAGTGCATGAAGCCTTGGACGAAATATACAAGATGCCACTTCATAAATTTCGTCCAGAGGCTATTCTAGGTGCTGCGTCACCTTATTATTGGGCCAGGCTCATGTAATTTCGAAATACTTAAGTATAGGCTGTTTTTAGGGTCCGTATGTGTGGGGAAACAAGAGTTAGGGTTGGATTCGGACCCCTCCCACAAGGGCCACGAAATTCCCCCCTATTCCTCCATATATACAGCCCTTAGGGCGTCGTTTAGACTTTGGGTTTTGTTTAGATTAAAGTTCGCCATAGCTACAACTTCGTGTACTTCGTTTGTGTTCAACGACCAGACAAAGGCGTCACAGAACCCCACCTTGATCAGTAAAGCTTTCCTCTTATATTCGCAATATCCAGATTGCAATCTCAGTTTCTTGCTTGTTCTTCGTTTGCCTGCAGGAAACAGACCTTCGTGGTCAGGTTGAGCGTGCTTCGGCGTGGTCAATAACCTCTCGGAGTTGGTTTAGCGATTGCTAAGGCGCGACGTCCTCACACGTTCGTAGTCGGATCGTCAAAGTCGACTTCCTCCAGAACGATAGCCACCATCTCATCGAAAGACGGGACACCTTTGCCCCTATCAAGTGGTAACAGATTTCTAGGTTGCTCGGTGAGATTTTACAGTTTTTCGTAGTTTAGATCGAGTCTGTTCTTCATACCTATAGTCCATGAAAAAAGCCAAAAAAATTAGGGTTAGTTCATCCTATGCGAACCAATCTGAGCCTTTGCATAATCTTTTCTGTATTTGCTTTGTTGAATTTGCGGTTGCACCGTCGTGTCAAGTTGCTGGTCTTAGCGTCTGGTTTCCCTTAGAGTTTCGAGTTCTGTTCACAAGTTGTCACGCCGCCGCCGCACCATCGTCATCGTTCCTACCATATACCACCACCACCAACATATTCCTTACCGCTGCCATATACATCCGCCTGTCCACCACCAATCTGAGTCCACATATACATCTGCCTGTCCACCACCAATCCGAGTCCACATATACATCCGCCTGTCCACCACCAATCCGAGTCCACATATACATCTGCCTGTCCACCACCAATCCGAGTCCACATATACATCCGCCTGTCCACCACCAATCCGAGTCCAAATATACATCTGCTTGTCCACCACCAATCCGAGTTCTTTTCATATTAGGTTTGTTTTCAAGATCCATCTATTTTTTGTTTTGTGTTTCCTTGCCTGAGTAGGTCTCGAAAAAAAAATTGGCGACCGAAAATATTTTTTCCCTATCCTATTTTTAGGTCCCAGGGAGCGTTTTGAGACACTCGCCATCATAGTGATTTTTTGTCGCACTTTTTCGTCGTCGCTGCCCTGATTTCCAAAATAAATTTCAAAACATTTTGTGCCATCTTGTCAGTTTGACCTGGGAAGAGTTTTGAGGCACTCGCCATTATAGTGATTTTTCGCAAAAAAAAAGAGGAGCGCAAAAAAAGAACA
Organism: Triticum aestivum; assembly: GCF_018294505.1. Taxonomy (NCBI): domain Eukaryota; kingdom Viridiplantae; phylum Streptophyta; class Magnoliopsida; order Poales; family Poaceae; genus Triticum; species Triticum aestivum. The sequence continues at coordinate 209,760,764 of NC_057805.1, forward strand.
AAAAAATTCCAGAGTGTGCTTTTCCGTTGTTTACGTGCAGCGTCGTGATTTTGTTAGTGTTCTAGGCTCGCGTCTCTAGCATGGTCTAGCCTAGGACCTGCACAGTACCGTCGTTGAGCGTTTATTCAACTTTGCTTATCTGAATTGATTATTGCTGACCCTTTTTGCTAGCATATTATAAGTCTTCCCAGCTCCACATACATCTACTTCGTGCGTTTGACTCTCCCTGGTAATCGCTCTATCCAAGCTTTGAGAGTTTTGACTACAACGGTTGCTGGTCAGCACCTGCTGATTGGTAAGAACTGGTAAGAATTTGAGTTTTGCTTGACGGATTTGTGGGACCCACCACCACCACTTGTTAGTAGTCTGTAGGATCATATTCTTGTGTGTTTCTATTGCTGCTAACCATGCCAGGATCACAAGCCAACGAGATTGACTGGGAGAACTTAACGAACAAGGAGCTTCATGATAAGTTTCAGCAAATGATGACTGAACAGGTGCAAGATGTGCTGAACAATTTTGAAGAGGCCATGGAGAAGATCACTGGCCTTGAGAAGACGTTCGAAACAAAGCTCGATAACATATTTAATGAACTGCTTGCGCGTCTTCCACCACTGGCTGCACCTGCCGCACCTCTGCAACAACAACAACAACAACAACAACAACAACAACAACTACGTCCACGTCGCGAAACAGCCCTCCGCCGAGCGAGCCGTGTCCTTCTTCAGCCTGGCCAAACTGTTGGTGCTGCTGTTGATACTTCTGTGGCTCCTGCTGCTGATGCGGAGGATGATTATGCGGGAGATTACGAGGATGAGGTTGATCAAAATCAGAACTACGTGCAACCACCAGCACCACAACCACCAAGTCGTCCACATGCAAATAATCACAATGGTGGGGCTCTCCCTCAGGTACGAGATCATGACCATCTTCCTAAACTGAAATTGAATATTCCACCATTTAAGGGTAGATATGTTCCTGATATATATCTTACTTGGGAGTTAGAAACTGAACAACGATTTACATGTTTACAATATCCTGAGGAGAGACGTATTCCTGCTGCTGTTTGTGCTTTCACTAGCTTTGCATGTGTTTGGTGGTCTGAACATGGTAGATTATATCCTATTCCAGCTACTTGGGCTGCTTTGAAAACTGCTATGCGTACTCGTTGGGTTCCACCATATTATCAACATGAATTAATTCGAAAATTGCAGCGTTTGAGACAAGGAAAAAATTCTGTAGAAGAATATTATCAGGAATTACAAACTAGCATGATTAGATGTGGCATTGTTGAGGATAATGAAGCTATGCTTGCACGTTTTATGGGTGGATTAAATAGAGAGATTCAGACCATTCTAGAGTATAAGGAGTATAATAATATCACTCGTTTATTCCATCTTACTTGTAAAGCTGAACGTGAAGTGCAGGATCGACAGGCATTGGCGCAAACTAACTTTTCTGCAGGTCGACCTTCATCATGGACACCACGTGCATCCTCTACTTCCACTACACCATCACCTCCATCCGGTGCCTCCTCCAGCCGTGATACAAGAAAGCAGGCACAACCACCACTCTCTGCCAAGAGCACACCTGCCGGGCCTGCGCAGAGCTCTTCTTCTTCCATGGCGTCAATAGGGCACACAAGTGATATTATTTGTCATCGTTGTGAGGGAAGAGGACATTTTGCGAGAGAATGCAAATCTCAGCGTGTGATGATTGTTACTGAGGATGGTGGGTATGAGTCCGCTAGTGACTATGATGAGGAGACTTTGGCTCTTATTACACATGAAGAACAAGGTGGAGATGATTCTGATCATGAGACGCAATAGATGGCTGCTGAAGATGCTGACAGGTATGAATGTTTACTTGCTCAACGTGTTTTAAGTGTGCAGGTTACACAAGCTGAGCAAAATCAGAGGCATAATTTGTTCCATACAAAGGGAGTTGTGAAGGAACGTTCTATTCGCGTCATCATAGATGGAGGGAGCTGCAACAACTTGGCTAGCATGGAGATGGTGGAGAAGCTATCTCTCACCACAAGACCACATCCACATCCTTACTACATCCAATGGTTCAACAACAGCGGCAAGGTTAAGCTACACGTACTGTTCATGTGTATTTTAGTATGTCTACATATGCTGATTATGTTGATTGTGATGTGGTACCTATGCAAGCATGTTCCTTATTACTTGGTAGACCATGGCAATTTGATAAAAATTCTGTACACCATGGTAGAAAGAATCAGTATACTCTTGTTCATAAGGATAAAATATTACTTTGCTTCCTATGACTCCTGATTCCATTTTGAAAGATGATATTAATAGAGCTAATAAAGCAAAACAGGAGAAAAATAAGAGTGAAAATCAGATTGTGGCAAAAGAATTTGAGCAACAAATGAAGCCTAATAATAAACCATCTAGTGTTCCTTCTGAAATTAAATTGAAAAGTGCATGTTTTCTTGCCACCAAATCTGATATTGATGATCTAGATTTTAGCAAATCTGTTTGCTATGCTTTTGTGTGCAAAGAGGCATTATTTTCATTCAAGGACGTGCCTTCCTCTTTGCCTCCTGCTGTCACTAACATTTTGCAGGAGTTCACTGACGTCTTTCCACAAGACGTGCCACCGGGATTACCCCCTATTCGAGCGATTGAGCATCAAATTGACTTAATTCCCGGTGCATCATTACCCAAACGTGCACCATACCGTACCAATCCAGAGGAGACAAAGGAGATTATGCGTCAAGTACAAGAGCTGCTCGACAAAGTGATAGAGGCAAAGGTGTCCCGTCTTTCGATGAGATGATGGATATCGCTTTGATGGAAGTCGACTTTGACGATCCGACTACGAACGTGCGAGGACGTCGCGCCTTAGCAAGCGCTAAACCAACTCCGAGAGGTTATCGACCACGCCGGAGCACGATCAACCTGACCACGAGGGTCTGTTTCCTGCGAGCAAACGAAGAACAAGCAAGAAACTGAGATTGCAATCTGGATATTGCGAATATAAGATGAAAGCTTTATTGATCAAGGTGGAGTTCTGTGACGCCTTTGTCTGGTCGCTGAACACAAACGAAGGACGCGAAGTTGCAGCTATGGCGAACTTTTAATCTAAACAAAACCCAAAGTCTAAACGACGCCCTAAGGGCTGTATATATGGAGGAAGAGGGGGGGAATTTCGTGGCCCTTGAGGAAGGGGTCCGAAACCAACCCTATCTCTTGTTTCCCCACACATACGGACTCTAAAAACAGCCTATACTTATGTATTTCGAAATTACATGGGCCTGGCCCAATAATAAGGTGACGCAGCACCTAGAATAGCCTCTGGACGAAAGTTATGAAGTAGCATCTTGTATATTTCGTCCAAGGCTTCATGCACGCATTATGGTGGCTTCAACGTCCTGAAATCATCACTTGTAACTCCGTTCTTGTTCCCCATGTGCATGCCATCATCTCCATGCTTGTTCTTGCTCCAATGTTCATCCTTCTCCAAGCTAGGCCCTTCATTTGTAAGCAAAACAAATGGATCCAATTTAGGCAGCATCATATTCTCATGAACATTAGAATCATTACCAAGAAACGAAAGTACCTGGTAATTTAATTGGCGTGCGCAAGCTCTAGTAATTGGTCCAGTATGTATAGCAGCAGGGCCTGTGGGTGTAACAATGGTATTGATGTCCTCATCATCCTCCCCTTCTTGAAATGAAGTCGTCCTCGACGGAAGCTCATCTTCCTCACCCAAATAAGGCTTCAAATCTGCAATGTTAAAAGTGGGACTAACCCCAAAATCTGCAGGCAGCTCAAGTTTATATGCATTATCATTTATTTTCTCTAACACCTTAAAAGGACCATCAGCACGTGGCATTAGCTTTGATTTGCTCAATTCAGGAAATCTATCCTTACGCAAATGTAACCAATCAAGATCTCCAGGTGCAAACACAACATGTTTTCTACCCTTATCTCCAGCAAGTTTATATTTAGCATTCATACGGTCAATGTTTTCCTTAGTTAACTCATGCATTTTTAAGATCAATTCAGCATGTTGTTTAGCATCAAAATTAACCTTCTCCGAAGATGGAAGAGGCAACAAATCAATAGGTGCACGAGGTAGGAAACCATACACAATTTCAAAAGGGCACATCTTAGTAGTAGAATGCAATGAACGATTATAAGCAAACTCAATATGAGGCAAGCATTCTTCCCACATTTTCTTATTATTCTTCAAAACAGCCCTAAGCATAGAAGACAATGTTCTATTGACTACTTCAGTTTGTCCATCAGTTTGGGGGTGACAAGTAGTACTAAAAAGCAGTTTAGTCCCCAACTTAGCCCATGAACATCTCCAAAAGTGGCTAAGAAATTTAATATCACGATCTGAAACAATAGTATTTGGCACACCATGCAAGCGAATAATTTCACGAAAGAACAAATCAGCAACATTAACAGCATCATCGCTTTTATGACATGGTATAAAGTGTGCCATTTTCGAGAAGCTATCCACGACAACAAATATGCTATCCCTCCCCTTCTTTGTTCGAGGTAAACCTAAAACAAAGTCCATAGATATATCCTCCCAAGGAACACTAGGTACAGGCAAAGGCATATATAAACCATGAGGATTGAGTCATGACTTAGCTTTTTGACATGTAGTGCAGCGAGCAACAAAACGCTCAACATCCCGTCTCATCTTTGGCCAAAAGAAATGTGTAGCAAGTACGTCCTCCGTCTTCTTCACGCCAAAGTGTCCCATTAATCCTCCTCCATGCGCCTCCTGCAACAACAAAAGACGAAGAGAGCTAGCTGGAATGCATAGCTTGTTAGCACGGAACACAAATCCATCATTAACGACAAACTTGTTCCAGGTTCTTCCTTCTTTACAATTCTGCAATACATCTTTAAAATCAACATCATGCACATATTGATCTTTGATGGTCTCCAAACCAAATATTTCGAAGTCAAGTTGTGAAAGCATAGTATAGCGACGAGACAATGCATCAGCAATAACATTTTCTTTACCCTTCTTGTGTTTAATGACATAAGGGAAAGTTTCAATGAATTCAACCCATTTAGCATGTCTACGATTCAGTTTAGCTTGACTTTTAATATGTTTCAAAGATTCATGATCAGAACGTATAACAAATTCTTTGGGCCATAAATAATGTTGCCATGTTTCTAAAGTCCGAACAAGAGCATATAGTTCTTTATCATAAGTAGAATAATTCAGACTAGGCCACTTCAATTTTTCAGGAAAGTATGCAACAGGTTTGCCATCTTGTAATAACACACCTCCTAATCCAATTCCACTAGCATCACATTCAAGCTCAAAAGTCTTATTAAAATCAGGAAGTTGGAGTAAAGGAGCATGTGTCAACTTATCTTTCAATACCGTGAAGGCTTCTTCCTGTGCGGTACCCCAAACAAAAGGCACATCCTTCTTTGTAAGCTCGTTGAGAGGTGCAGCAATGGTGCTAAAATCTCTCACAAAACGCCTATAGAAACCAGCGAGTCCAAGAAAACTCCGCACTTGTGTGACTGTTTTGGGCTGTGGCCAACTCTCAATAGCTTCAATCTTGGCTTTATCAACTTCAATTCCCTGTGGAGTAACAACATAGCCAAGAAAAGATACTCGGTCGGTGCAAAAGGTGCACTTCCCAAGGTTACCGAACAAACGTGCATCACGTAGAGCAATAAAAACAGCACGTAAATGTTCCAAATGTTCTTCCAAAGATTTGCTATAAATCAGTATATCATCAAAATAGACTACCACAAATCGTCCAATGAAAGCAAGTAAAACTTTGTTCCTTAGTCTCATGAAAGTACTAGGTGCATTAGTTAACCCAAAAGGCATGACTAACCACTCATATAAACCAAACTTAGTTTTAAATGCAGTTTTCCATTCATCTCCCAATTTCATACGAATTTGATGGTATCCACTACGCAAATCAACTTTGGAGAATATTGTAGAGCCACTCAATTCATCAAGCATATCATCTAGCCTAGGAATAGGATGACGATAACGAATAGTAATATTATTAATGCCTATACAATCAACACACATACGCGACGTACCATCCTTTTTAGGCACTAGTATAATAGGAACAGCACAAGGACTAAGAGATTCGCGTATATAACCTTTGTCGAGCAGCTCCTGTACTTGACGCATAATCTCCTTCGTCTCCTCTGGATTGGTACGGTATGGTGCACGGTTGGGTAGCGATGCACCGGGAATTAAGTCAATTTGATGCTCAATCCCTCGAATAGGTGGTAATCCCGGTGGCACGTCTTGTGGAAAGACGTCAGCGAACTCCTGCAAAATGTTAGTGACAGCAGGGGGCAAAGAGGAAGGCACGTCCGCGAATGAAAATAATGCCTCTTTGCACACAAAAGCATAGCAAACAGATTTGCTGAAATCTAGCTCATCAATATCAGATTTTGTGGCAAGTAAACATGCAGTTTTCAATTTAATTTCAGAAACAACACTAGATGGTTTATTATTAGGTTTCATTTGTTGCTCAAATTCATTTGCCACAATCTGATTTTCACTCTTATTTTTCTCCTGTTTTGCTTTATTAGCTCTATTAATGTCATCTTTCAAAATGGAATGAGGAGTCATAGGAAGCAAAGTAATATTTTTATCCTTATGAACAAGAGTATACTGATTGTTTCTACCATGGTGTACAGAATTTTTATCAAATTGCCATGGTCTACCTAGTAATAAGGAACATGCTTGCATGGGTACCACATCACAATCAACATAATCAGCATATGTAGAGATACTAAAATGCACACGAACAGTACGTGTTACCTTAACCTTGCCGCTGTTGTTGAACCATTGGATGTAGTAAGGATGTGGATGTGGTCTTGTGGTGAGAGATAGCTTCTCCACCATCTCCATGCTAGCCAAGTTGTTACAGCTCCCTCCATCTATCATGACGCGAACAGAACGTTCCTTCACAACTCCCTTTGTATGGAACAAATTATGCCTCTGATTTTGCTCTGCTTGTGTGACCTGCACACTCAAAACACGTTGAGCAACTAAACATTCATACCTGTCAGCGTCTTCAGGAGCCATGTATTGCGTCTCATTTTCAGAATCATCTCCACCATGTTCTTCACGGGTAATAAGAGCCAAAGTCTCCTCATCATAGTCACTAGCGGACTCATACCCACCATCCTCAGTAGCAATCATTACACGCTGAGATTTGCATTCTCTCGCAACATGTCCTCTTCCCTTACAACGACGACAAATAATATCACTTGTGTGCCCTGTCGATGCCATGGAAGAAGAAGAGCTCTGCGCAGGCCCGGCAGGTGTGCTCTTGGCAGAGAGTGGTGGTTGTGCCTGCTTTCTTGTATCACGGCTGGAGGTGGCACCTGATGGAGGTGATGGTGAAGTGGAAGTAGAAGATGCACGCAGTGTCCATGATGAAGGTCGTCCTGCAGAAAAGTTAGTTCGCGCCAATGGCTGTCGATCCTGCACTTCACGTTCAGCTTTACAAGCAAGATGGAATAAACGAGTGATATTATTATAATCCTTATACTCTAGAATGGTCTGAATCTCTCTATTTAATCCACCCATAAAACGTGCAAGCATAGCTTCATTCTCCTCAACAATACCACATCTAATCATGCCAGTTTGTAATTCCTGATAATATTCTTCTACAGAATTTTTCCCTTGTCTTAAACGCTGCAATTTTTGAAGTAATTCACGTTGATAATATGGTGGAACCCAACGAGTACGCATAGCAGTTTTCAAAGCAGCCCAAGTAGCTGGAACAGGATATAATCTACAATGTTCAGACCACCAAACACATGCAAAGCTAGTGAAAGCACAAACAGCAGCAGGAACACGTTTGTCCTCAGGATATTGGAAACATGTAAATCGTTGTTCAGTTTCTAACTCCCAAGTAAGATATATATCAGGAACATATCTACCCTCAAATGGTGGAATATTCAATTTTAGTTTAGGGAGATGGTCATGATCTCGTACCTGAGGTGGTGGTGCCGGCCTACCGTTGCGAATATATACCTGAGGTCGACCTGCTGGTGGTGGTGCTGGTTGCTGCACGTAGTTCTGATTTTGATCAACCTCATCCTCATAATCGCCCGCATAATCGTCATCCTCCTCAGCCGCCGCAGGAGCAGGAGCCAAAGAAGCATCAACAGTAGGTGCAGCAGCACCCGAATTTTGACCAGTCTCAATTGGAACGCGCTGTGCCCGTCCCACTTGATTTGGAAGGCGGCGTTGGAGATGTGGTTGTTGTTGTTGTAGAGGTGCGACATGTGCAGCCGGTGGTGGTTGGGGAAGACGCTTGAGTAATTCAGTAAACTTGTTATCCAGCTTTGTCTCGAACGACTTCTCCACGGCATCTATCTTCTCCATAGCCTCTTCAAATCTGTTTAGCACATCTCCCACCTGGCCACTCATCATTTGCTGAAATTTATCATGCAACTCCTTGTTCGTCATGTTCTCCCAATCAGTCTCATCGGCTTGTGAACCTGCCATGGTTAGCAGCAATAGAAACACAAAAGAATATGATGCTGCAGACTACTAGAAGTGGTGGTGATGGTGGTGTGTCACAAAACCTTCAAGCGAATCTCAAATTCTTACCAGTTCTTACCCAGCAGCAGGTGGTGATCGGCAACCGTTGTAGACAAAAACTCTCAAAGCTTGGATATAGCGATTACCAGGGAGAGTCAAACGCACGATGTAGACTTATGTGGAGCTGGGAAGGCTTATAATATGGTAGCCAAATGGTAAGCAATAATCAATTCAGAGATGCAAAGTTGAATAAACGCTCAACGACGGTACTGTGCTGGTCCTAGGCTAGACCGTGCTAGAGACGCGAGCCTAGAACACTAACAAAATCACGGCGCTGCACGTAAACAAGGGAAAAGCACACTCTGGAATTTTTTTTGTTTTCGCTCTTTTTTTTTGCGCTCTCTTTTTTTTTGCGCTCCTCTTTTTTTTTGCGAAAAATCACTATAATGGCGAGTGTCTCAAAACACTACCCGGGGCCTAAAAATAGGATAGGGAAAAAATATTTTTGGTTGCCGAAATTTTGGCCTAAAAACTGCCCGGGGGTCTCCAGACTCTTTTTTTTTCCGAGACCTACTCAGGCAAGGCAACACGAAACGGAAAATATATGGATCTCTAAAACCAACCGAATATGAAAAGAACTCGGATTGGTGGTGGATATATGGCGGTAGGATATGGCAGCGGTGGTGGTATATGGTAGCGGTAGTGGTATATGGATACGGATCGGTGGTATATGGATACGGATTGGTGGTGGTATATAGATACGGATTCAGAGCGGTGGCGGATAAGCAATGGTGGTAGATGGCAAGGCGATGATGATGGTGCGGCGGCGGCGTGACAACTTATGACCAGAACTCGAAACTCTAAAAGACTAGACTCTAAGACCAGCAACTTGACACGACGATGCAACCGCAAATTCAACAAAGCAAAAACCCTAAAAAGATTATGCAAAGGCTCAGATTGGTTCGGATATGATGAACTAACCCTAATTTTTTTGTGGCTTTTTCGTGGACTGTAGGTATGAAGAACAGACTCGGTCTAAACTACGAAAAACTGTAAAATCTCACCGAGCAACCTGGAAATCTGATACCACTTGATAGAGGCAAAGGTGTCCCGTCTTTCGACGAGATGATGAATATCGCTTTGATGGAAGTCGACTTTGACGATCCGACTACGAACGTGCGAGGACGTCGCGCCTTAGCAATCGCTAAACCAACTCCGAGAGGTTATCGACCACGCCGGAGCACGATCAACCTGACCACGAGGGTCTGTTTCCTGCGAGCAAACGAAGAACAAGCAAGAAACTGAGATTGCAATCTGGATATTGCGAATATAAGATGAAAGCTTTATTGATCAAGGTGGAGTTCTGTGACGCCTTTGTCTGGTTGCTGAACACAAACGAAGTACGCGAAGTTGCAGCTATGGCGAACTTTTAATCTAAACAAAACCCAAAGTCTAAACGACGCCCTAAGGGCTGTATATATGGAGGAAGAGGGGGGGAATTTCGTGGCCCTTGAGGAAGGGGTCCGAAACCAACCCTATCTCTTGTTTCCCCACACATACGGACTCTAAAAACAGCCTATACGTATGTATTTCGAAATTACATGGGCCTGGCCCAATAATAAGGTGATGCAGCACCTAGAATAGCCTCTGGACGAAAGTTATGAAGTAGCATCTTGTATATTTCGTCCAAGGCTTCATGCACGCATTATGGTGGCTTCAACGTCCTGAAATCATCACTTGTAACTCCGTTCTTGTTCCCCATGCGCATGCCATCATCTCCATGCTTGTTCTTGCTCCAATGTTCATCCTTCTCCAAGCTAGGCCCTTCATTTGTAAGCACAACAAATGTATCCAATTTAGGCGGCATCATATTCTCATGAACATTAGAATCATTACCAAGAAACGAAAGTACCTGGTAATTTAATTGGCGTGCGCGAGCTCTAGTAATTGGTCCAGTATGTATTGCAGCAGGGCCTGTGGGTGTAACAATGGTATTGATGTCCTCATCACAAAGGTTATATACGCGAATCCCTTAGTCCTTGTGCTGTTCCTATCATTTTAGTGCCGAAAAAGGATGGTACATCGCGTATGTGCGTTGATTGTAGAGGCATTAACAATATTACTATTCATTATCGTCATCATATTCCTAGGCTAGATGATATGCTTGATGAATTGAGTGGATCTACCATATTCTCCAAAGTTGATTTGCGTAGTGGATACCATCAAATTCGTATGAAATTGGGAGATGAGTGGAAAACAACATTTACAACTAAGTTTGGATTATATGAGTGGTTAGTTATGCCTTTTGGGTTAACTAATGCACCTTGTACTTTCATGACACTAATGAACGAAGTTTTACGTGCTTTCATTGGACGATTTGTGGTAGTCTATTTTGATGATATACTGATTTATAGCAAATCTTTGGAAGAACATTTGGAACATTTACGTGTTGTTTTTATTGCTCTATGTGATGCACGTTTGTTTGGTAACCTTGGGAAGTGCACCTTTTGCATCGACCGAGTATATTTTCATGGCTATGTTGTTATTCCACAGGGAATTGAAGTTGATAAAGCCAAGATTGAAGCTATTAAGAGTTGGCCGCAGCCCAAAACGCTCACACAAGTGAGGAGTTTTCTTGGCCTCGCTGGATTCTATAGGCGTTTTGTGAGAGATTTCAGCACCATTGCTGCACCTCTCAACGAGCTTACAAAGAAGGATGTGCCTTTTGTTTGGGGTACCGCACAGGAAGAAGTCTTCACGGTATTGAAAGATAAGTTGGCACATTGATAGAGGCAAAGGTGTCCCGTCTTTCGATGAGATGATGGATATCGCTTTGGTGGAAGTCGACTTTGACGATCCGACTACGAACGTGCGATGACGTCGCGCCTTAGCAATCGCTAAACCAACTCCGAGGGGTTATTGACCACGCCAGAGCACGATCAACCTGACCACGAGGGTCTGTTTCCTGCGAGCAAACGAAGAACAAGCAAGAAACTGAGATTGCACTCTGGATATTGCGAATATAAGATGAAAGCTTTATTGATCAAGGTGGGGTTCTGTGACGCCTTTGTCTAGTCGTTGAACACAAACGAAGTACGCGAAGTTGCAGCTATGGCGAACTTTTAATCTAAACAAAACCCAAAGTCTAAATGACGCCCTAAGGGCTGTATATATGGAGGAAGAGGGGGGAATTTCGTGGCCCTTGGGGAAGGGGTCCGAAACCAACCCTATCTCTTGTTTCCCCACACATACGGACTCTAAAAATAGCCTATACCCAAGTATTTCGAAATTACATGGGCCTGGCCCAATAATAATGTGACGCAGCACCTAGAATAGCCTCTGGACAAAAGTTATGAAGTAGCATCTTGTATATTTCGTCCAAGGCTTCATGCACGCATTATGGTGGCTTCAACGTCCTGAAATCATCACTTTTAACTCCGTTCTTGTTCCCCATGCGCATGCCATCATCTCCATGCTTGTTCTTGCTCCAATGTTCATCCTTCTCCAAGCTAGGCCCTTCATTTGTAAGCACAACAAATGTATCCAATTTAGGCAGCATCATATTCTCATGAACATTAGAATCATTACCAAGAAATGAAAGTACCTGGTAATTTAATTGGCGTGCGCGAGCTCTAGTAATTGGTCCAGTATGTATAGCAGCAGGGCCTGTGGGTGTAACAATGGTATTGATGTCCTCATCACAAAGGTTATATACGCGAATCCCTTAGTCCTTGTGCTGTTCCTATCATTTTAGTGCCGAAAAAGGATGGTACGTCGCGTATGTGCGTTGATTGTAGAGGCATTAACAATATTACTATTCATTATCGTCATCATATTCCTAGGCTAGATGATATGCTTGATGAATTGAGTGGCTCTACCATATTCTCCAAAGTTGATTTGCGTAGTGGACACCATCAAATTCGTATGAAATTGGGATATGAATGGAAAACAACATTTACAACTAAGTTTGGATTATATGAGTGGTTAGTCATGCCTTTTGGGTTAACTAATGCACCTTGTACTTTCATGAGACTAATGAACGAAGTTTTACGTGCTTTCATTGGACGATTTGTGGTAGTCTATTTTGATGATATACTGATTTATAGCAAATCTTTGGAAGAACATTTGGAACATTTACGTGTTGTTTTTATTGCTCTATGTGATGCACGTTTGTTTGGTAACCTTGGGAAGTGCACCTTTTGCATCGACCGAGTATATTTTCATGGCTATGTTGTTATTCCACAGGGAATTGAAGTTGATAAAGCCAAGATTGAAGCTATTAAGAGTTGGCCGCAGCCCAAAACGCTCACACAAGTGAGGAGTTTTCTTGGCCTCGCTGGATTCTATAGGCGCTTTGTGAGAGATTTCAGCACCATTGCTGCACCTCTCAACGAGCTTACAAAGAAGGATGTGCCTTTTGTTTGGGGTACCGCACCGGAAGAAGTCTTCACGGTATTGAAAGATAAGTTGGCACATTGATAGAGGCAAAGGTGTCCCGTCTTTCGATGAGATGATGGATATCGCTTTGGTGGAAGTCGACTTTGACGATCCGACTACGAACGTGCGATGACGTCGCGCCTTAGCAATCGCTAAACCAACTCCGAGAGGTTATTGACCACGCCAGAGCACGATCAACCTGACCACGAGGGTCTGTTTCCTGCGAGCAAACGAAGAACAAGCAAGAAACTGAGATTGCACTCTGGATATTGCGAATATAAGATGAAAGCTTTATTGATCAAGGTGGGGTTCTGTGACGCCTTTGTCTGGTCATTGAACACAAACGAAGTACGCGAAGTTGCAGCTATGGCGAACTTTTAATCTAAACAAAACCCAAAGTCTAAACGACGCCCTAAGGGCTGTATATATGGAGGAAGAGGGGGGAATTTCGTGGCCCTTGGGGAAGGGGTCCGAAACCAACCCTATCTCTTGTTTCCCCACACATACGGACTCTAAAAATAGCCTATACCCAAGTATTTCGAAATTACATGGGCCTGGCCCAATAATAATGTGACGCAGCACCTAGAATAGCCTCTGAACAAAAGTTATGAAGTAGCATCTTGTATATTTCGTCCAAGGCTTCATGCACGCATTATGGTGGCTTCAACGTCCTGAAATCATCACTTTTAACTCCGTTCTTGTTCCCCATGCGCATGCCATCATCTCCATGCTTGTTCTTGCTCCAATGTTCATCCTTCTCCAAGCTAGGCCCTTCATTTGTAAGCACAACAAATGTATCCAATTTAGGCAGCATCATATTCTCATGAACATTAGAATCATTACCAAGAAACGAAAGTACCTGGTAATTTAATTGGCGTGCGCGAGCTCTAGTAATTGGTCCAGTATGTATAGCAGCAGGGCCTGTGGGTGTAACAATGGTATTGATGTCCTCATCACAAAGGTTATATACGCGAATCCCTTAGTCCTTGTGCTGTTCCTATCATTTTAGTGCCGAAAAAGGATGGTACGTCGCGTATGTGCGTTGATTGTAGAGGCATTAACAATATTACTATTCATTATCGTCATCATATTCCTAGGCTAGATGATATGCTTGATGAATTGAGTGGCTCTACCATATTCTCCAAAGTTGATTTGCGTAGTGGACACCATCAAATTCGTATGAAATTGGGATATGAATGGAAAACAACATTTACAACTAAGTTTGGATTATATGAGTGGTTAGTCATGCCTTTTGGGTTAACTAATGCACCTTGTACTTTCATGAGACTAATGAACGAAGTTTTACGTGCTTTCATTGGACGATTTGTGGTAGTCTATTTTGATGATATACTGATTTATAGCAAATCTTTGGAAGAACATTTGGAACATTTACGTGTTGTTTTTATTGCTCTATGTGATGCACGTTTGTTTGGTAACCTTGGGAAGTGCACCTTTTGCATCGACCGAGTATATTTTCATGGCTATGTTGTTATTCCACAGGGAATTGAAGTTGATAAAGCCAAGATTGAAGCTATTAAGAGTTGGCCGCAGCCCAAAACGCTCACACAAGTGAGGAGTTTTCTTGGCCTCGCTGGATTCTATAGGCGCTTTGTGAGAGATTTCAGCACCATTGCTGCACCTCTCAACGAGCTTACAAAGAAGGATGTGCCTTTTGTTTGGGGTACCGCACCGGAAGAAGTCTTCACGGTATTGAAAGATAAGTTGGCACATTGATAGAGGCAAAGGTGTCCCGTCTTTCGATGAGATGATGGATATCGCTTTGGTGGAAGTCGACTTTGACGATCCGACTACGAACGTGCGATGACGTCGCGCCTTAGCAATCGCTAAACCAACTCCGAGAGGTTATTGACCACGCCAGAGCACGATCAACCTGACCACGAGGGTCTGTTTCCTGCGAGCAAACGAAGAACAAGCAAGAAACTGAGATTGCACTCTGGATATTGCGAATATAAGATGAAAGCTTTATTGATCAAGGTGGGGTTCTGTGACGCCTTTGTCTGGTCATTGAACACAAACGAAGTACGCGAAGTTGCAGCTATGGCGAACTTTTAATCTAAACAAAACCCAAAGTCTAAACGACGCCCTAAGGGCTGTATATATGGAGGAAGAGGGGGGAATTTCGTGGCCCTTGGGGAAGGGGTCCGAAACCAACCCTATCTCTTGTTTCCCCACACATACGGACTCTAAAAATAGCCTATACCCAAGTATTTCGAAATTACATGGGCCTGGCCCAATAATAATGTGACGCAGCACCTAGAATAGCCTCTGGACAAAAGTTATGAAGTAGCATCTTGTATATTTCGTCCAAGGCTTCATGCACGCATTATGGTGGCTTCAACGTCCTGAAATCATCACTTTTAACTCCGTTCTTGTTCCCCATGCGCATGCCATCATCTCCATGCTTGTTCTTGCTCCAATGTTCATCCTTCTCCAAGCTAGGCCCTTCATTTGTAAGCACAACAAATGTATCCAATTTAGGCAGCATCATATTCTCATGAACATTAGAATCATTACCAAGAAACGTAAGTACCTGGTAATTTAATTGGCGTGCGCGAGCTCTAGTAATTGGTCCAGTATGTATAGCAGCAGGGCCTGTGGGTGTAACAATGGTATTGATGTCCTCATCACAAAGGTTATATACGCGAATCCCTTAGTCCTTGTGCTGTTCCTATCATTTTAGTGCCGAAAAAGGATGGTACGTCGCGTATGTGCGTTGATTGTAGAGGCATTAACAATATTACTATTCATTATCGTCATCATATTCCTAGGCTAGATGATATGCTTGATGAATTGAGTGGCTCTACCATATTCTCCAAAGTTGATTTGCGTAGTGGACACCATCAAATTCGTATGAAATTGGGATATGAATGGAAAACAACATTTACAACTAAGTTTGGATTATATGAGTGGTTAGTCATGCCTTTTGGGTTAACTAATGCACCTTGTACTTTCATGAGACTAATGAACGAAGTTTTACGTGCTTTCATTGGACGATTTGTGGTAGTCTATTTTGATGATATACTGATTTATAGCAAATCTTTGGAAGAACATTTGGAACATTTACGTGTTGTTTTTATTGCTCTATGTGATGCACGTTTGTTTGGTAACCTTGGGAAGTGCACCTTTTGCATCGACCGAGTATATTTTCATGGCTATGTTGTTATTCCACAGGGAATTGAAGTTGATAAAGCCAAGATTGAAGCTATTAAGAGTTGGCCGCAGCCCAAAACGCTCACACAAGTGAGGAGTTTTCTTGGCCTCGCTGGATTCTATAGGCGCTTTGTGAGAGATTTCAGCACCATTGCTGCACCTCTCAACGAGCTTACAAAGAAGGATGTGCCTTTTGTTTGGGGTACCGCACCGGAAGAAGTCTTCACGGTATTGAAAGATAAGTTGGCACATTGATAGAGGCAAAGGTGTCCCGTCTTTCGATGAGATGATGGATATCGCTTTGGTGGAAGTCGACTTTGACGATCCGACTACGAACGTGCGATGACGTCGCGCCTTAGCAATCGCTAAACCAACTCCGAGAGGTTATTGACCACGCCAGAGCACGATCAACCTGACCACGAGGGTCTGTTTCCTGCGAGCAAACGAAGAACAAGCAAGAAACTGAGATTGCACTCTGGATATTGCGAATATAAGATGAAAGCTTTATTGATCAAGGTGGGGTTCTGTGACGCCTTTGTCTGGTCATTGAACACAAACGAAGTACGCGAAGTTGCAGCTATGGCGAACTTTTAATCTAAACAAAACCCAAAGTCTAAACGACGCCCTAAGGGCTGTATATATGGAGGAAGAGGGGGGAATTTCGTGGCCCTTGGGGAAGGGGTCCGAAACCAACCCTATCTCTTGTTTCCCCACACATACGGACTCTAAAAATAGCCTATACCCAAGTATTTCGAAATTACATGGGCCTGGCCCAATAATAATGTGACGCAGCACCTAGAATAGCCTCTGGACAAAAGTTATGAAGTAGCATCTTGCATATTTCGTCCAAGGCTTCATGCATGCATTATGGTGGCTTCAATGTCCTGAAATCATCACTTGTAACTCCGTTCTTGTCCCCCATGCGCATGCCATCATCTCCATGCTTGTTCTTGCTCCAATGTTCATCCTTCTCAAAGCTAGGCCCTTCATTTGTAAGCAAAACAAATGTATCCAATTTAGGCAGCATCATATTCTCATGAACATTAGAATCATTACCAAGAAATGAAAGTACCTGGTAATTTAATTGGCGTGCGCGAGCTCTAGTAATTGATCCAGTATGTATAGCAGCAGGGGCTGTGGGTGTAACAATGGTATTGATGTCCTCATCACACATGCTCCTTTACTCCAACTTCCTCATTTAGTTAAGACTTTTGAGCTTGAATGTGATGTTAGTGGAATTGGATTAGGAGGTGTGTTATTACAAGATGGCAAACCTGTTGCATACTTTTCTGAAAAATTGAGTGGGCTAGTCTGAATTATTCTTATGATAAAGAATTATATGCTCTTGTTCGGACTTTAGAGACATGGCAACATTATTTATGGCCCAAAGAATTTGTTAGACATTCTGATCATGAATCTTTGAAACACATTAAAAGTCAAGCAAAACTGAATCGTAGACATGCTAAATGGGTTGAATTCATTGAGACATTCCCTTATATCATTAAACACAAGAAGGGTAAAGAAAATGTTATTGCTGATGCATTGTCTCGTCGCTATACTATGCTTTCACAACTTGACTTCAAAATATTTGGTTTGGAGACCATCAAAGATCAGTATGTGCATGATGCTGATTTTAAAGATGTAATGCAGAATTGTTAAGAAGGAAGAACATGGAACAAGTTCGTTATTAATGATGGCTTTGTGTTCCGTGCTAACAAGCTATGCATTCCAGCTAGCTCTGTTCGTCTTTTGTTGTTGCAGGAGGCGCATGGAGGAGGATTAATGGGACACTTTGGCGTGAAGAAGACGGAGAACGTACTTGCTACACATTTCTTTTGGCCAAAGATGAGACGGGATGTTGAGTGTTTTGTTGCTCGCTGCACTACATGTCAAAATGCTAAGTCACGACTCAATCCTCATGGTTTATATATGCCTTTGCCTGTACCTACTGCTCCTTGGGAGGATATATCAATGGACTTTGTTTTAGGTTTACCTGGAACAAAGAAGGGGAGTGATAGCATATTTGTTGTCATGGATAGGTTCTCGAAAATGGCACACTTTATACCATGTCATAAAAGCGATGATGCTGTTAATGTTGCTGATTTGTTCTTCCGTGAAATTATTCGCTTGCATGGTGTGCCAAATACTATTGTTTCAGATCGTGATACTAAATTTCTTAGCCACTTTTGGAGATGTTTATGGGCTAAGTTGGGGACTAAACTGCTTTTCAGTACTACTTGTCACCCCCAAACTGATGGTCAAACTGAAGTAGTCAATAGAACATTGTCTACCATGCTTAGGGCTGTTTTGAAGAATAATAAGAAAATGTGGGAAGAATGATTGCCTCATATTGAATTTGCTTATAATCGTTTGTTGCATTCTACTACTAAGATGTGCCCTTTTGAAATTGTGTATGGTTTCCTACCTCGTGCACCCATTGTTTTGTTGCCTCTTCCATCTTCGGAGAAGGTTAATTTTGATGCTAACCAACGTGCTGAATTGATCTTAAAAATGCATGAGTTAACTAAGGAAAACATTGAGCGTATGAATGCTAAATATAAACTTGCTAGAGATAAGGGTAGAAAACATGTTGTCTTTGCACCTGGAGATCTTGTTTGGTTACATTTGCGTAAGGATAGGTTTCCTAATTTGCGCAATTCAAAGGTAATGCCACGTGCTGATGGTCCTTGCAAGGTGTTAGAGAAAATAAATGATAATGCATATAAACTTGAGCTGCCTGCAGATTTTGGGGTTAGTCCCACTTTTAACATTGCAGAATTGAAGCCTTATTTGGGTGAGGAAGATGAGCTTCCGTCGAGGACGACTTCATTTCAAGAAGGGGAGGATGATGAGGACATCAATACCATTGTTACACCCACAGCCCCTACTGCTATACATACTGGACCAATTACTAGAGCTCGCGCACGCCAATTGAATTACCAGGTACTTCCGTTTCTTGGTAATGATGTTCATGAGAATATGATGCTGCCTAATTTGGATACATTTGTTTTGCTTACAAATGAAGGGCCTGGCATGGATAAGAGGGATGAACACTGGAGCAAGACAAAGCCTGGAGATGATGACATGCGCAAGGGGAACAAGAACGGTGTTACAAGTGATGATTCCAGGACTTTGAAGCCACCATAAGGAGTGCATGAAGCCTTGGACGAAATATACAAGATGCCACTTCATAAATTTCGTCCAGAGGCTATTCTAGGTGCTGCGTCACCTTATTATTGGGCCAGGCCCATGTAATTTCGAAATACTTAAGCAAAGGCTGTTTTTAGAGTCCGTATGTGTGGGGAAACAAGAGTTAGGGTTGGATTCGGACCCCTCCCACAAGAGCCACGAAATTCCCCTATTCCTCCGTATATACAGCCCTTAGGGCGTCGTTTAGACTTTGGGTTTTGTTTAGATTAAAGTTCGCCATAGCTGCAACTTCGCGTACTTCGTTTGTGTTCAACGACCAGACAAAGGCGTCACAGAACCCCACCTTGATCAGTAAAGCTTTCCTCTTATATTCGCAATATCCAGATTGCAATCTTAGTTTCTTGCTTGTTCTTCGTTTGCCTGCATGAAACAGACCTTCGTGGTCAGGTTGATCGTGCTTCGGCGTGGTCAATAACCTCTCGGAGTTGGTTTAGCGATTGCTAAGGCGCGACGTCCTCGCACGTTCGTAGTCGGATCATCAAAGTCGACTTCCTCCAAAACGATAGCCACCATCTCATCGAAAGACGGGACACCTTTGCCCCTATCAGTAGAAGCACCACCGTCGTGGACAATGAACTGACTCCCGTTGCCGACCATGATGCACAGAGGCCGCCGCGACCATCGTTCTCCTCCTCGATTGGTAATGTGTGTATTGAATCTCTTAGCAGTACATGTGCAGTTCCAATTTTGTTCATACCTACCTTTCAAATTTCCTGGTTGCTATTGTTCCCGTAAATGTAATTGGTTATAGCATCCATTGTCCAACAGAATATCAGCTTGTAATTGTGCACCGCTCCTGTATCGCGCTGTGCTTGGGTAGTTTCTTCATCTGCAACCAGTAGTGTGGCAAATGATGGAAAGTGTTTTAGAACTAGCAAGATGCCCATGCGTTGCACGGAACATCAAGATGCATTTGTATGAGTAGTTTATCTTGTGGGAGAAAAGGATGAACGAGGGAAGGCCTTATTTGCAAATCTGGAGAGGCGTGTCGGTATCTTTCTACAAAATTGCCATAGTTTCCTTCCTATCCGTCGGATATAAATCGGACGGCCTATATTGCAGGATGGTAGGCACACCATCATAACCTCAAGACCTCACGGAGAAGATCGTGCTACTTGTATCGTCCTGAGTTGATTGTGGATCATGCATCTCTTTGTGTCCCGAGGATCTAGCACATGTGTAATCACATCTTGTTGGTTTGAGTGATTCTCTCGTGTTTCCCCTCGTGTTTTCCCCTTGTGTTCTTCGTGATCTTTGTGGAATCCACTCCAACCGTGAAAGATCGGGCCACTGGGGTTCTACCCTACATCACAAGATGCATGAGTATTACTAGTATATTTTTCTTGCCATGTTGAGATTTTAAAACCACGAGTGCGAACATGCAGAGGAGCAATGAAGACCAAACACGGGATATTGGGGACATCTTCAAGGAGCATGGCAAGTTAAAGAGGATCTGCACTGAATCTGTAAAACGAGCTTTGGTAAGTAACAACCTTTCAACTACTTTCATTTAGCCTCGTGTTCATCGATGTGTATATGTTGTAGTTTCTGTTTCTCTTAGCCTCGTGTTCTTCGATGTGTAATAAGAAGAGTCTTAATCGTCCTAATGCTTTCATTTTTAGCTTGATGTAGGAAGTGGGTGTTCTCACCTTGTAGTCTGTTTTTATATTTTTCCTTTTGAATTCACTTCTCCGAGTCCTGTTTATCTGGCTTCTACTAAATGGATCTGGGTTGCTCTGAGTATTGATCTAAAAAAGAAGTAACTTCATGCCAAGATGCAGTTCCTGCGAGGAGGGAAGTATGGTCAACCTCGAGATCATGTTTCCAAAATGAGGCTGGATTACACACAAGGTGCCCGTTCCCTAATGATGCTGGATTAGACACAAGGTGCAAATTCCCAGATGATGCTGGATTACACACAAGCCAGGTGGAGTCGTCAACTGCTCGTGTCCTCGTGGCTCTAGTAAAGGCTGAAAGAAAGCATGCAGCAGCCCTTGAGAATGTAGCCGAGTTCCTGAAGAAGCGAAAAGGGCAATCAGATGCTCTCTTCACCCAAGCCAAAGAAGAGATGGAAGAAGCCAGAAAGAAGCTAGCAGAGCCAGAGCAGGCTAGGCGTCTCCTGCTATCTAAAACTGTTGTCAATACAAATTTTCCTTCATAATAGCTAGGTTCAAATGTTTATCCAGTCAGCATGCCTGTTGTGATGTTCGTGCATCTACTGATGTGGCACAAAATAAATTTTTTCGGGTCATGTAATAACAACAATTACTTTCCAAACAATAACAGACGAAGCATTGGACATGGTATAGTTCACGCGCAAGCCCAACATTCCAAGTTCAACTTCCACATCAAATCATGTTCACAGATATCTACACATTCATAGATAAGGTCCACAACCATGATTCACTTCAAAGCCAAATAAAATGTGAGGAGAGTTATAAATAAAGAAAAACCTCTAGCCTGCTACCAGTGCGAGCACAACAAGTCAAGACCATGCCTAATTAATTATATTTGGTCATTTTTTGTGTTCTAAAATGCCGCCCGACTCGCGGAAGGACGTGCTGCCGGCACACGCGCGGATTCAATGGAGGCATGCGGGGCAGTCTAAAGCCGGTTGCTTGCGGCGAGGAGGTGTGTTCAGCCGGGCCTGCAGCGAGTGGGGCCCTCTTGGCCGGCGCGCCGGTTCAATGCCTGCGCTATGAGAGGTCGCGTCCGTGTAAGAGCAATCACGCCCACGAGTCCTTTTTTGTTTGGGTATAACAAAATCTCGTTTTCCATTCACATTTTACAATTAAAATTCGTGGACAAACTTTGACCCAAAATACGATGGGGACTAGTAAACCAGGACGGAGGTAGTACTTTTTTTATCAAAGAAGGGCTTCCCCCTTCCGATTTTCATTACTGAAAACCAACATCGAAACCATAGTATTTTCCCTAGAACTACCAGGTTCAACATCTCGCAACATAAACACATACAAACATATGCCAAGGAGGTAGTAGTTATGAATTCCATTTTCGCTCCGTACCTCGTTCTAAAAACTACTTAGTACTTATAACGCGCCATTGAAAATTGAAACTCTTACCCTGCTAAAAAATGATATTTTAAACGTGGCTACTCGATCTGTGGCAACTGGCAAGCCACCCCCTCCAGGTCGTTCACCTGTGGTCCCGACCATCAACTCCTACGGATCAAATTATCACGCGAGCTGACTATTCCTACAAATGTGCGCTCCACCACATACCCAGTACCCGCGCATGCAGCAATCGTGCACCTAGGGTTTTCGGGTTTATTTCTTAATGGTGCCTTTACGTAACTCTCATGTGTGCGAGACAGCGAGAGACCGACTGCGTGCGTGCGCCTCTTCTCTTCGTATATGTACTCCACCGTTTTTCTGGTGTCCAAAAAATTATACAGTAGTAATAACTACTAGCAATGTGCCAATGCGTTGCCACACGATCAAAGTAGATTAATACATATTCACCGATTTGATAGAAAAAAGAGTCTAGTTTTGAAATATGTATATCAATAAAAATATGTTATGTTTCACTCAAAATATATTCCTTTGGCGGTTTTGATGAGATAAGGAGGAATGTGGTTGGTTTCAAGATTCGAGAAGTGGTATATCTCTAATTTCTACTCTTACTAGCAAGATGCCCGTGCATTGCACGAAACATCAAGATCTTGTGGGACAAAAGGATGAACGAGGGAAGGCCTTATCTGCAAATGTGGAGAGGTGTTCAGGTAAAATGTTATAGTTTCCTTCCTATCCGTTAGATATAGATCGGATGGCCTATATTGCAGGATGGCAGGCACACCATCATCACCTACTATGCTTTTTATAAGAGTAGAGATAAAAACAGAGTTGGTGATGATGGTGTGCCTGCCATCCTGCAATATAGGCCGTCCGATTTATATCTGACGGATAGGAAGGAAACTATGGCAATTTTGCAAAAAGATACCCACACCGCTCTCCACATTCGCAAATAAGGCCTTCCCCCGTTCATCCTTTTCTCCCACAAGATAAACTACTCATACAAATGCATCTTGATGTTCCATGCGACGGATGGGCATGTTGCTAGTTGTTGCAAAAGGCCCATGTGTGTGTGTGTGTTGTGTGTGTGAGAGAGAGGGAGAGAGGAGGAGGATGAAGTGCATGTGTGACAAAGACACAAAGAGTGTGTGTGCGAGAGGTTTCAGCTTAAAATAAGGCGATAGTGTGTGCACGATCGAGAGGGCGTGTCTCAAGAAGGGACGAAAAATCTACATAGATACAAGGAGCGCGAGAGAGACATGTACGCGATAGTGGAAGCACGAGTGTGCGGGTGTATAAACCTATCTGGAGGCTAGTCGATCAATGTTTGTGAGAGAAATACGAGTCGGGGGTGCGAAAGCGAGAGTTTTGTGTGTGTGTGAGAGAGACGGTAGTCGGCAAGGGGAGTGGAAGCATGATTTGTGTGTGTGTGTGAGAGAGATAGAGAGGGGGAGTTTGTCTGATCGGTAAACAAATGAATAATGTCAGTTTTATAACTGGGATGGAGACGGAAAGGAGACCGCAACAAATGTTGTGTCTGTGGGAGAGAGTAATTTTAGTGGTATGAGTCATATCTAGAGACATATAGGGTGTGTGAGAGAACCCCATAGAGAGAAAGGCAAAGTGAAAGACGAGTGAGACTGTGCATGTGGCGGTGAAAAAGAAAGCTTAGGTACCTACTGATACCAGAGAACGGTAGAGACGTGAGAGATAATGAAAACTGTGATAGAGGCAAAGGTGTCCCGTCTTTCGATGAGATGATGGATATCGCTTTGGTGGAAGTCGACTTTGACGATCCGACTACGAACGTGCGATGACGTCGCGCCTTAGCAATCGCTAAACCAACTCCGAGAGGTTATTGACCACGCTGGAGCACGATCAACCTGACCACGAGGGTCTGTTTCCTGCGAGCAAACGATACTGTTTTGCTTTAAACATGCACTTTTCAATTTAATTTCAGAAACAACACTAGATGGTTTATTATTAGGTTTCATTGGTTGCTCAAATTCTTTTGCCACAATCTGATTTTCACTCTTATTTTTCTCCTGTTTTGCTTTATTAGCTCTATTAATGTCATCTTTCAAAATGGAATCAAGAGTCATAGGAGGCAAAGTAATATTTTTATCCTTATGAACAAGAGTATACTGATTGTTTCTACCATGGTGTACAGAATTTTTATCAAATTGCCATGGTCTACCAAGTAATAAGGAACATGCTTGCATGGGTACCACATCACAATCAACATAATCAGCACATGTAGAGATACTAAAATGCACACGAACAGTACGTGTTACCTGAACCTTGCCGCTGTTGTTGAACCATTGGATGTAGTAAGGATGTGGATGTGGTCTTATGGTGAAAGATAGTTTCTCCACCATCTCCATGCTAGCCAAGTTGTTACAGCTCCCTCCATCTATGATGACGCGAATAGAACGTTCCTTCACAACTCCCTTTGTATGGAACGAATTATGCCTCTGATTTTGCTCTGCTTGTGTGACCTGCACACTCAAAACACGTTGAGCAACTAAACACTCATACCTGTCAGCGTCTTCAGGAGCCATGTATTGCGTCTCATTTTCAGAATCATCTCCACCATGTTCTTCACGTGTAATAAGAGCCAAAGTCTCCTCATCATAGTCACTAGCGGACTCATACCCACCATCCTCAGTAGCAATCATCACACGCTGAGATTTGCATTCTCTCGCATAATGTCCTCTTCCCTTACAATGACGACAAATAATATCACTTGTGTGCCCTGTTGACGCCATGGAAGAAGAAGAGCTCTGCGCAGGCCCGGCAGGTGTGCTCTTGGCAGAGAGTGGTGGTTGTGCCTGCTTTCTTGTGATGGTGAAGTGGAAGTAGAGGATGCACGTGGTGTCCATGATGAAGGTCGACCTGCAGAAAAGTTAGTTCGCGCCAATGCCTGTCGATCCTGCACTTCACGTTCAGCTTTACAAGCAAGATGGAATAAACGAGTGATATTATTATAATCCTTATACTCTAGAATGGTCTGAATCTCTTTATTTAATCCACCCATAAAACGTGCAAGCATAGCTTCATTCTCCTCAACAATACCACATCTAATCATGCCAGTTTGTAATTCCTGATAATATTCTTCTACATAATTTTTCCCTTGTCTTAAACGCTGCAATTTTTGAAGTAATTCACGTTGATAATATGGTGGAACCCAACGAGTACGCATAGCAGTTTTCAAAGCAGCCCAAGTAGCTGGAACAGGATATAATCTACAATGTTCAGACCACCAAACACATGCAAAGCTTGTGAAAGCACAAACAGCAGCAGGAACACGTCTCTCCTCAGGATATTGTAAACATGTAAATCGTTGTTCAGTTTCTAACTCCCAAGTAAGATATATATCAGGAACATATCTACCCTCAAATGGTGGAATATTCAATTTCAGTTTAGGGAGATGGTCATGATCTCGTACCTGAGGTGGTGGTGCCGGCCTACCGTTGCGAATATATACCTGAGGTCGACCTGCTGGTGGTGGTGCTGGTGGCTGCACGTAGTTCTGATTTTGATCAACCTCGTCCTCATAATCGCCCGCATAATCGTCATCCTCCTCAGCCGCCGCAGTAGCAGGAACCAAAGAAGCATCAACAGTAGGTGCAGCGGCACCCGAGTTTTGACCAGTCTCAATTGGAACGCGCTGTGCTCGTCCCACTTGATTTGTAAGGCGGCGTTGGAGATGTGGTTGTTGTAGAGGTGCGACATATGCAGCCGGTGGTGGTTGGGGAAGACGCTTGAGTAATTTAGTAAACTTGTTATCCAGCTTTGTCTCGAACAACTTCTCCACGGCATCTATCTTCTCCATAGCCTCTTCAAATCTGTTTAGCACATCTCCCACCTGGCCACTCATCATTTGCTGAAATTTATCATGCAACTCCTTGTTCGTCATGTTCTCCCAATCAGTCTCATCGACTTGTGATCCTGCCATGGTTAGCAGCAATAGAAACACAAAAGAATATGATCCTACAGACTACTAGGAAGTGGTGGTGATGGTGGTGTGTCACAAATCCTTCAAGCGAATCTCAAATTCATACCAGTTCTTACCCAGCAGCAGGTGGTGATCGGCAACCGTTGTAGTCAAAACTCTCAAAGCTTGGATAGAGCGATTACCAGGGAGAGTCAAACGCACGATGTAGACTTATGTGGAGCTGGGAAGGCTTATAATATGGTAGCAAAAATGGTCAGCAATAATTAATTCAAAGATGCAAAGTTGAATAAACGCTCAACGACGGTACTGTGCTGGTCCTAGGCTAGACCGTGCTAGAGACGCGAGCCAAGAACACTAACAAAATCACGGCGCTGCACGTAAACAAGGGAAAAGCACACTCTGGAATTTTTTTGCTCTTTTTTTTCGCGCTCTTTTTTTTGCGCTCCTCTTTTTTTTTCGAAAAATCACTATAATGGCGAGTGTCTCAAAACTCTTCCCAGGTCAAACTGACAGGATAGGCAGTAAAAAAAATTGACTATTTTTTTCCGGAAATCAGGGCAGCGACGACGAAAAAGTGCGACAAAAAATCACTATGATGGCGAGTGTCTCAAAACACTCCCCGGGACCTAAAAATAGGATAGGGAAAAAATATTTTTGGTCGCCGAAATTTTGGCCTAAAAACTGCCTGGGGGTCTCCAGACTCTTTTTTTTCCGAGACCTACTCAGGCAAGGAAACACGAAACGGAAAATAGACGGATCTGTAAAACAAACCGAATATGAAAAGAACTCGGATTGGTTGTGGATATATGGTGGTAGGATATGGCAGCGGTGGTGGTATATGGTAGCGGTGGTGGTATATGGATACGGATCGGTGGTGGTATATGGATACAGATTCGTGGTGGTATATGGATACGGATTCAAAGCGGTGGCGGATAAGCAATGGTGGTAGATGGCAAGGCGATGATGATGGTGCGGCGGCGGCGTGACAACTTATGACCAGAACTCGAAACTCTAAAAGACTAGACTCTAAGACCAGCAACTTGACACGACGATGCAACCGCAAATTCAACAAAGCAAAAACCCTAAAAAGATTATGCAAAGGCTCAAATTGGTTTGGATATGATGAACTAACCCTAATTTTTTTTGTGGCTTTTTCGTGGACTGTAGGTATGAAGAACAGACTCGATCTAAACTACGAAAAACTGTAAAATCTCACCGAGCAACCTGGAAATCTGATACCACTTGATAGAGGCAAAGGTGTCCCATCTTTCAATGAGATGATGGATATCGCTTTGGTGGATGTCGACTTTGACGATCCGACTACGAACGTGCGATGACGTCGCGCCTTAGCAATCGCTAAACCAACTCCGAGAGGTTATTGACCACGCCGGAGCACGATCAACCTGACCACGAGGGTCTGTTTCCTGCGAGCAAACGAAGAACAAGCAAGAAACTGAGATTGCACTCTGGATATTGCGAATATAATATGAGAGCTTTATTGATCAAGGTGGGGTTCTGTGACGCCTTTGTCTGGTCGTTGAACACAAACGAAGTACGCGAAGTTGTAGCTATGGCGAACTTTTAATCTAAACAAAACCCAAAGTCTAAACGACGCCCTAAGGGCTGTATATATGGAGGAAGAGGGGGGAATTTCGTGGCCCTTGGGGAAGGGGTCCGAAACCAACCCTATCTCTTGTTTCCCCACACATACGGACTTTAAAAATAGCCTATACTCAAGTATTTCGAAATTACATGGGCCTGGCCCAATAATAAGGTGACGCAGCACCTAGAATAGCCTCTGGACGAAAGTTATGAAGTAGCATCTTGCATATTTCGTCCAAGGCTTCATGCACGCATTATGGTGGCTTCAATGTCCTGAAATCATCACTTGTAACTCCGTTCTTGCCCCCATGTGCATGCCATCATCTCCATGCTTGTTCTTGCTCCAATGTTCATCCTTCTCAAAGCTAGGCCCTTCATTTGTAAGCAAAACAAATGTATCCAATTTAGGCAGCATCATATTCTCATGAACATTAGAATCATTACCAAGAAACGAAAGTACCTGGTAATTTAATTGGCGTG
Organism: Triticum aestivum; assembly: GCF_018294505.1. Classification (NCBI taxonomy): domain Eukaryota; kingdom Viridiplantae; phylum Streptophyta; class Magnoliopsida; order Poales; family Poaceae; genus Triticum; species Triticum aestivum. Next base: position 209,789,195 of record NC_057805.1, read on the forward strand.
CGCGAGCTCTAGTAATTGGTCCAGTATGTATAGCAGCAGGGGCTGTGGGTGTAACAATAGTATTGATGTCCTCATCAAACTGTGTAATGTATAATGATAGGGAGAGTGTGACACTTCTCAAGGGAGACGTCGAGAGACCATGTTTGTGAAAATAGGAGAAACATGAAGTGAGCGTGCTGGTGAGCTGGGCGTGAAAGGAGTCAACATAAAAGGGATTCAAATATTTGAATTCAAGATGATGATACATGTAATTCATACTCGAATCAAAATTGATCTATCAAACATGCATACTCATATGAATTCACGCGCATCTATGTTATTTAATATGTAGATATTATTGATCCATACATTTTAGTAGAACATAATTTGGTTTAAATTTTTTGAATTCAACCTTATGACTTTGAGATCATTGTATTTGTAAATCATATTATACATATAAAGGAGCAAAATTCTTTGTTGTGCTTTTGAAAGTATATATAAAAAATGATGTACATAGAATTTTATTCCAATCGAAAATGGATGCTGCCCGAACAAAAATAGAATACAAACTGGATTTGAATTGAGTTGGCACGGTAATGTGCACTCTTGCTCTGCAAAAATTTGAACGAAGCGGGGAAAGTCGCAGTAACCGCCCGAAACCAAAATCTGCGTGATGAAATTATTGCCTATCCCTGACACGCAAAGCCTATCGGCTCGATTTCTATAGGTTTCGACAGGGGTAGGTTTGTAATTTCACTCAAACATGACATAACCGCCTCTCACCCGGATTCATACACGGTGGGCGCCAAAACACAGTGTCTCCTCGGCCGAAATTGACTCCCTCCCCGATTGATACACGGTGGGGGCCAAAACAAACTCTTGTCGACAAATATTTCGTGTATGCGAGATTACCATCCTATCCCCAACCGACTAATATTGTTGTGATGTAGGAAATTTTAAACGGGGGCTAAGTTTGTAAATTTCCTCGCATTTGAGACAAGCGCGCCCTGAAGACATGGTTCCCCCCTTCCTCTCTCCCTCCATTTGCCCATTCGTACTCCATGGGCGCCAAAACACCCTCTCCACCCTAGCCTCCTCCGTCCGCCATCCCATCCACCGTCGTCCTCCTCAACCATGCCGGAGCTGATACCCCGACGCCGTCGTCCATTACAAGAGATCGACCTCTCTCATCCACGGCGTCGGACCGGGATCCTTGCATCCCTTCCTCTCGCTTCATCCCCGTCGTAGTCCACCTTACCGGCGCCGCTCCTACGACCGTCTCGTCCACCGCGCCCCGCCGCCACCGTCTACCCTCCTAGATCTGCTTCCACGCTGCCGACAGCCATCGCTACCGCAGTTCCGTCAAATTCTCAGCAGATGCATTCACGACACCGCACCAGACGCGGTACTCTTTCGTATCTGCTCAACTTATTTATCGCAACAAGAAAATAGATCGCCACTGCTTTACTCTGATTTCTTGTGCATCACTTACTTGTTAGTTGAAAGCAAACATTGGTTGCGAAGTTGCCTTTGTCCGCTTTGCACCTTCAGATCCGCCATCGCACGCTCAACACTATACTCGCAATGCTTATGGTTTTCCCCTTTTATATTCCACACTAGTTAAATGACAGTAGACTAAATTTCGAAATTGGGTCAGTCGATTTTTGAGAGCTCGCCAGAGTTCGCCGGTGCGAAGGAAGGGGCTCTGGTGGGGACGGTGGTTGTGGGGGGCGGTGGTGGGGCCTCGCCGAACGAAGAAAATTCAACGCGGGTGGGGGCGGGGGTGGGGGTGGGGGTGGCGGAGGAACACAGGCGGTGGGGGCGGTTCAGGGGAGGGCGGGGGGTCGGGGCCGGCGGCCTGTGCGGTGTTCTGTATGGGAAGAATCGGAGACGTAGGATCTTCGTCCAACCGCCTGAAATGGTCGACTGACCCAAATGACAAAAGTCACGCGACTTGCTACAGACATGCCTTTATATTCAGTACCATCATCGTAGCTGGTTAGCACTGCTCCTGAATCCATCAAGCTAAACAACGTGCCACTCATAATTCCAAACTTGTTGCTCAAATACGAATCTGATATGATGCTGATATTATGAAAACAAATAATGTTTAATTGCTCAGCTAATGTTCCTACTATACTTTCGAAAAGCACGTGCACCACATATAGAGAGATAGCAGGGAGTCGCATTCTTAATGCGCTCTGGTTCATCATGTGTGGGCACTGCGCAACGAATATTTTATTATCCAAAATCTGCTTGCTCTTCTTTACCATGTTCCTCTTCTGTTCTTCTTTAATAAGTACTCTCTTCGTTCCTAAATATAATTCTTTGTATAGATTCCACCATGGACTACATATGGAGCAAAATGAGTGAATCTACACTCTAAAATGTATATGTATACATCTGTATGTGATCCATAGTGGAAATCTCTACAAAGACTTATATTTTGGAACGGAGGGAGTATGATAGTAGTATAGTATGTTCCTTGTAGTGAAGATGAGCAGGGACATTTGTAGTGTAGAGGTCCATACGGTCGGTTGTGATGGGCACTTTGAACTCTTCGGGTCTCTTTGATTCGTAGGATTTCGTAAACATAGGAATAGGAATTGTAGTGGCCTGCCCACTTGAATCCTATAAGATTGGCAAGGAAATGCGGGGAGCTATGTCGCCTTTGAGAGTTACATTGATATTAACAGTACCGCACCTTCAGTTGAAGAGAGCTGGTATCCGAAGCCTTTCTAGCCGTACCGGCAATACTAGCACATATATTCTAGCAAGTTCCACTTTGTTGATTTTACTTGTGATGCTTACGGTTTTCCCGTTATATCTACACTATGATCTGTGTAGCTGCTTTGTGTCGCACTAGCAGTAGTCCACTCTTGAAGCTAAACAACACACCAATCATAAGTCCAAAGCTTACTTCTTCAAACACGAATTGTGATATGATACTGATATTAGTTAATAGACACACATTTAATTGGTCAGGTAATGCTCCCACTTGATTTTCCAAATGCATGTGGCCACATATAGAGAGACATCATGGAATTGCATTTCTTTGGGTGTTGTTATTCATCATGAGTGGGCAACCAACATTGTATGCAATGAAGCGGAACCTCAAGAATATGCTTCCTCTTCTGTTCTTTAACATGTTCCTCTTTTGTTATTCTGTATTTAGTACGTACAGTATGTTCCTTGTCAGGAAGGGGAGCAGGGACATCTGCAGTCAACAGCTGATAGAGCTGGCCTGTACGTGATCGATAGGCTTTCAATTAGTAGCGGCAATACAACACTGTATTTTCCAGCTAGTTTCACTTCCCGATTTATATATCGTGCTTATGGTGTACCCCTTTTATGTACACTACGATCTGCCTAGTTGCTGTGTGCTCTTGTTATCATGGTTTGGCAATAAACTCTCTATACAGTATATTATGAACCTATCATCTGCCAACTATCCTTACTTCTGGAGCCTATTTTTTGTGTACTTGTGCCAAATTATATTAATGCACGCACCATATTACAACACACATGAGCTCTCTCATCAGAATCCAGTAATAGCACACAAGGGTCTATAGGGGCGCCCCTATATTAGAATATCCCCTCCATTACAAAGATAATCTCACTACTATTTATGTTTTCATGCTTCTCAGATATTATACGTAATCACAGTGAATATTAGAATCCGCACATCAGAAGAATATTGTGGAACACTACAACGACTTACAAAATTGGCACCAAGGCATTGAGTGCAATTCTGGATGCAATGAAACTCATACGCTCCCCACTTGTAGATTCTTGTTCAGAATATGATCCTAATGACTATCCTGACCTTGAGGAGTCAAAGGAAGATGGCCTGTCATGTTCACCCATCAAGGTGCCTGTTCTAATTTGGCAAGGTTTTATTGATTGTGCGTATCTTGCATAAGTTGTCTTGCATTTCTTCTACTTTGTTGCACCGCCATCTGCTTAGTTTACTCATCATATATGTCAAGATGCCATGCCCATCCATTATCAATACATATTCCATCTGTCATCATAAAATGTTTTTCCACTCAAATGTTGTTCTTGTGAATCAGACATCAAAAAGGAAGAGGGTGATTGCCGAACCTGAAGGAGCACCAGCAAAATCCTTGAAAAACGCGGTGGTGCCGGAGAAATCAGACAACACCCCACTTATATTGGCTCTACAACCAGTGACACAAAATGTAGGACCGACTCCAGCAGACTGTACCCATACTTCACTGGCCACACCACTAGCCCCACCACATAGGACCTGCACTCTAGCAAAAGGTATGCCGATTTCAGTTGCCATAGCACCAGCCGTACCACAGAAATATCCCACTCCAGCAAAAAGTACAGCAAGTCCACCGGCCGAAGACCTATCCCAACTGCAGAGACGGCCAATTCCTGCAGATTGGAACCCCATTCTAGTTATTCCCAGTTTAAAAGACAATGCTTTCAATGTTGTTAGGGACTACGTGCATATATTCCCATCATGGGAAGATTATAGTGAAGACAAACACCATTTTCACATCTTCCTGTCCCACTTACGTGTAAGTGCTATTATTCATGGTGATTATTTTCCTATTTTCTGCTGACTGAACACATCAATGATTTACATTACATTGTTGTAAGTAGGCGAGGGTCAATCTGGATAGTCATGACGAGCAAAGCTTGCTTGCGCTTTTCAAGGAAGCATTGCAGCAGTATCGGTGTTACCTGAGGAAATCACACTTTGATGGCAAGTCTGTAAACGAATTTCCAGTGATGTCTCCCGTGCTAAATTTAGAAGACATTCAATGGAAAAACCTTGTTATACATTGGTCTTGTTCCCAGGATGAGGTATTGTCTATGATATCACATGACAATTTGAACTTCTACTTTTCCGCATGTGCCTTACGGATCTTTTTTGCAGGAAATCTGCTCGAAGAAGAATTCTGGTTTGAAAAGGACGACATGATATCGCAAATATGCTGCCCGCTGCTTTGCTCTTGTTAGTACCTGTTGTCCTGTATCACTACTTGCATTCTTACCTGGTTCATTATGTGACAGCAGTATGCATGATAGCTTGCTTATCAATTGTTCGTTGCAAATTATCTGATCTATATGAATGGTTACATTAGTGTAGAATATATCCAATGCCAATGATTTTTTTTAGCTTTGCATTGTTCTTGTAAGTACCTGATGTCCTTTATCAGTGTACTTATATTGACAGGTAGTTGTTCATGTATCATCACTCTGCAGCTTATTTTCCTTTGCCCTCCATTTTCTACACATCAGATCTATATTTACTCTTACCATAAGGTTGGATAACAACGATGGTACTGAAGAAGTTTAGCTCTGCATTGCTCTTGGCTGTACCTTTTGCCTGTATCGATGTACTTACATTTATAGCTACTTGGTTATGTAGCATCACTCTTCATCTTATCTTAAATATTCTCCATTTTTTCTTATATTATCACATCTATATTTACTCTTACCAAAATGTAGAATAAAGGCAATGCTTATGAAGAAGATTCTGTGGTAAGCTTCTTGAATTGCCCCCCCCCATCAGCATGGACAAGGGCTTTATAGAGCATGTCTTCACCAATAATGTAAGTTTGTCCTTCTCAAGCCTTCAAAGTTTGTTGTGTATATTTGGTTAGGCATGACTGCAACAACTGTTTATTTTTGGTGTTTACATCAAATTACATGTTTAAAGTTTATTATGTATTTCATAAACAAAACTTTGTCCTTCTCAATTCAAGTTTTCAGTTGTACAACCAAGTTCCTTCTTCATACCATGTAAATTGAACTATACAGAGCAAGTGATCTTCTTTTGCACTGCATGTATGCTTCTGTTCTTGATCCGTAATCCAGTGGTGTGGTGAACCTACCCACTACAACACAATGTCATATTCTGCAATGTCTTAACTATGAACAATGTCATGTCATTCTACTATTATTTAAACCGTCTCTTTATTTTCCAATCTGAAATGGGATAAATTGACAGCACACTAACCACTAATACTTATGAGTTCTTGATCTGTAATCCAGTGGTGTCGTGAAGCTGCCAACTCCTTCACAATGTCATTTCCTGCCATGTCTTAACCTGAACAATACCATATTGTGTTAATGCTATTTCAAACTATGTCACTTTATTCGTCAGTAAGAAATGTGATGAATTGTCAGCACTGATACTTATATGTGCAAAACCTATCATCTGTCTGCTTGTTTATCTTCCAGAGTGAGGAGGATATAACTGTCAAACAAGCGCAGTCTCATCAGCTTACTCAGCTGCTTGCGCTGTAGCTCCCGAGCAGGGATAACCTTTCTTGAACTCTATTGAAGTGATGTTGGTTTTGTGATGAGGACATCAATACCATTGTTACACCCACAACCCCTGCTGCTATACATACTGGACCAATTACTAGAGCTCGCGCACGCCAATTAAATTACCAGGTACTTTCGTTTCTTGTTAATGATTCTAATGTTCATGAGAATATGATGCTGCCTAAATTGGATACATTTGTTTTGCTTACAAATGAAGGGCCTAGCTTTGAGAAGGATGAACATTGGAGCAAGAACAAGCATGGAGATGATGGCATGCGCATGGGGGACAAGAACGGAGTTACAAGTGATGATTTCAGGACGTTCAAGCCACCATAATGGGTGCATGAAGCCTTGGACGAAATATACAAGATGCTACTTCATAACTTTCGTCCAGAGGCTATTCTAGGTGCTGCGTCACCTTATTATTGGGCCAGGCCCATGTAATTTCGAAATACTTGAGTATAGGCTATTTTTAGAGTCCGTATGTGTGGGGAAACAAGAGATAGGGTTGGTTTCGGACCCCTTCCCCAAGGGCCACGAAATTCCCCCTCTTCCTCCATATATACAGCCCTTAGGGCGTCGTTTAGACTTTGGGGTTTTGTTTAGATTAAAATTTCGCCATAGTTGCAACTTCGCGTACTTCGTTTGTTTTCAATGACCAGACAAAGGCGTCACAGAACCCCACCTTGATCAATAAATCTTTCATCTTATATTCGCAATATCCAGATTGCAATCTCAGTTTCTTGCTTGTTCTTCATTTGCTCGCAGGAAACAGACCCTCGTGGTCAGGTTGATCGTGCTCCGGCGTGGTCAATAACCTCTCGGAGTTGGTTTAGTGATTGCTAAGGCGCGACGTCCTCGCACGTTCGTAGTCGGATCATCAAAGTCGACTTCCATCAAAGCGATATCCATCATCTCATCGAAAGACGGGACACCTTTGCCTCTATCAAGTGGTATCAGATTTCCAGGTTGCTCGGTGAGATTTTACATTTTTTCGTAGTTTAGATCGAGTCTGTTCTTCATACCTACAGTCCACGAAAAAGCCACAAAAAAATTAGGGTTAGTTCAGTATATCCGAACCAATCTGAGCCTTTGCATAATCTTTTTAGGGTTTTTGCTTTGTTGAATTTGCGGTTGCATCGTCGTGTCAAGTTGCTGGTCTTAGAGTCTAGTCTTTTAGAGTTTCGAGTTCTGGTCATAAGTTGTCACGCCGCCGCTGCACCATCATCATCGCCTTGCCATCTACCACTATTGCTTATCCGCCACCGCTCTGAATCCGTATCCATATACCACCACCAATCCGTATCCATATACCACCACCGATCCGTATCCATATACCACCACCGCTACCATATACCACCACCGCTGCCTTATCCTACCACCATATATCCACCACCAATCCGAGTTCTTTTCATATTCAGTTTGTTTTAGAGATCCATCTATTTTCCGTTTCGTGTTTCCTTGCCTGAGTCGGTCTCGGAAAAAAACGAGTCTGGAGACCCCCAGGCAGTTTTTAGGCCAAAATTTCGGCAACCAAAAATATTTTTTCCCTATCCTATTTTTAGGTCCCGGGGAGTGTTTTGAGACACTCGCCATCATAGTGATTTTTTGTCGCACTTTTTCGTCGTCGCTGCACTGATTTCCGAAAAAAATAGTCAAAAAAATTTTGTGCCCATCCTATCAGTTTGACCTGGGAAGAGTTTTGAGACACTCACCATTATAGTGATTTTTCGCAAAAAAAAGGAGCGCAAAAAAAAGGAGAGCGAAAAAAAAGAGCAAAAAAAAATTCTAGAGTGTGCTTTTCCCCTTTTTACGTGCAGCGCCGTGATTTTGTTAGTGTTCTAGGCTCGCGTCTCTAGCACGGTCTAGCCTAGGACCAGCACAGTACCGTCGTTGAGCGTTTCTTCAACTTTGCATCTCTGAATTGATTATTGCAGACCATTTTTGCTACCATATTATAGCAGCAACAACTCTTGCTGTTTAGGCGCGACTAGTATTGGCGTGGAGGAGAGGTACTTCTTCAAATCTTGCAGCGCCGCCTCTGCCTCCGAAGTCCATTTCATTGGACCCACCTTTTTCAAAACTTTGAAAAAGGGGAGGGCGCGCTCAGCAGATTTGGAGATGAACCTACTTAGAGCAGCAACGCAGCAGGCGAGCCTACGTACGTCTTTGACTCGTCTGGGCACCTCAATCTGCTCAACTGCTTTGATCTTGTCGGGATTCGCTTCGATTCCGCGTTGAGACACAAAGAACCCAAGAAGTTTGCCGGATGGGACGCCGAACATGCACTTCTCTGGGTTGAGCTTGTGGTTGATCTTGGACAAGTGGGCGAATGTTTCCTCCCGATCCTGCACGAGCGTGGCCTTGTCCTTGGTTTGACCACTATATCATCCATATAAGCTTCGATATTTCTATGCAGCTGAGGCTCAAAACCAATTTGGACTGCTCGGGAAAATGTCGAACCAGCACTTTTCAACCCGAAAGGCATCCGTACAAAACAGTACGTACCACATGGGGTGATGAACGCAGTCTTCTCTTCATCTTCCTTCACCATGAAGACCTGGTGGTATCCTGAATAGGCGTCGAGGAACAACAGCAGGTCACACCCGGCAGTGAAGTCCACTATCTGGTCGATGCGCGCATCCTTTGGATAGGCTTTATTGATATCTGTATAGTCAATACACAGCCTCCATTTCCCATTTGCCATACGCACTACCACTGGATTGGCCAACCACGTGGGGTGGAGCACTCCTCTGACCAAACCTGCCGTTTCCAACTTCCTGATCTCCTCGATGATGAACTCTTGTCGCTCCAAAGCCTGCATTCTGATCTTCTGCTTGACGGGCCGCGCATGGGGACAGACAGCAAGGTGGTGCTCGATCACCTCCCTGGGAATGCCAGGGATGTCAGATGCTTGCCATGCAAACACATCGACATTCGCCCGCAGGAAGGCGACGAGCGCGCTTTCCTACTTGCTGTGAAGGGTGGAGCTTATGATAAAAGCTCCACCCGTGCCATCCTCCTTGACGGGCACCTTCTTGGTTTCTGGTGGGGCCACCTTGGACATCTTGCTCCCACTGGCGGAGCTCTCTGGCACGTCCTCAACGGGAACACGACGCTCAGAAGATGCACGTTTGCCGGAGGAGGTGCAGGAGTCCTTGCCAGCGTCAGAAGACTAGCCGGAAGGGGCCTTGCCGGCAGGGGCAGAGGCCTTGCCGGTTTTCTTCCCTCCCCGGGCCTCAGCGGCAGGAACAAGTGCCTTGGCGGCAGTTGCTGAAACTGCCTCCCGGTAGAGTTGGTCAGTGCAGACGAGCACGTCTTTCTTGTCGGAGGGGACGGTGATGATGCTCATCGGCCCGGGCATCTTCAACGTATTGTAGGCGTAATGTCATGCCGCCATAAACTTGGCCAGCGCTGGGCGGCCGAGGATCCTATTATAGGGCAAGGGGATCTTGGCAACATCAAAACCGATCTTCTCCGTCGTGTGGTTCAGCTCGTCCCCAAATGTGACGGGCAACGTGACCTTGCCCTTCGGTTGACTCCTCCTCGGGTTGACCCCTTGAAACGTGTCCGTCTCCTCGAGATCTCCATCGGGGATTTGCAGCCTCTCGATCACGGCGGGCAAGATCAAGTTCAGACCAGCCCCACCGTCAACTAGCATTTTCGTCACCTTGAGGTTGCGTATTGTTGGGGAAACCAACAACAGCAAACACCCGACCGCAGTTGTGCAATCAGGGTGATCCTCGGTGTCAAAAATGATAGGCGTGCTGGACCACTTCAGCGGCCTCTGGCATTGAACAATGGCTCCGCCGCAGTGACTTCACGCGCCCACTACTTCAGTTGGCGGTGAGAGGTGTGCAACGAGGCGCCACCGTCGACGCACATGGCCTCCGTAGCTTTCTGGAACTCGTGCTCGGTAGAATCGTCGTCCTCATCATGATCATCGTCTCCCTCCTTCTTGTTGCGGCCCTGGCGGGCCTCTCTTGTTGATTATCCTTGTCACAGCGACCTCCTCGACCACCACGCTTCTTGCCGGACCCCTCAGCACCGTCCTGGCCCTTCTCCTTATCGCGCCTCTCATACTCAGCTTTCTGCTTCTCTGCAAGCAGCTCAACCTGCCGGCAATTCTGGAGGTCATGGCCCTTGGTGCGATGGATCTTGCAGTACTGCTTGTCGGAGCCTCCCGGCTTGTCGGCAGCCGCCAAGGCCCGACAGGCGGCGCACCGGGCAACTTCCTTGCCGGGGTCGTCAAACTTGGCCTTCTTGGCGGCGCCGGGGTCGCCGAATCCCTCGACGGCAAGCACGGTCTTGCCCTTACGCTTCCTATTGCGGCGTCGGCCCTTCTTTGCCGGGCGACGGCGACTTCGTCTGTGGAGTCGGTTTCCGCGCCGGCATCTTCGCCGGGGTACTTCCTCCCTTCTTCAGCCCGAGCATATCTATTGGCCAGAACATAGAGCTCGGCAACATCCTTAACCTTGTTCATCGCCAACTCCTCACGCATCTTGCGGTTGCGCACATTCTGATTGAATGCACTGATGACAGCGGCGGGATGAACATCTGGGATGTTGTACTGCACACGGCTGAACCTTTGTATGTACTTGCGCAGGGTATCGCCGTCCTTCTAGGGGATGACATGCAAATCACTTGCCTGGCCAGGAGCTTGGTGGCCTCCGGTAAAGGCACCCACAAACTCGTGGCATAGATCCGACCAAGAAGAAATGGAATCCACTGGTAGGTGCATCAACCATGACATGACGTTGGGCTTAAGTGCCAATGGGAAATAGTTGGCAAGCATCTTGTCGTCGCGAGCCCCGGCAGCTTGCATCGCGGTAGTGTAGATGCTGAGGAACTCCGATGGGTGAGTCTTGCCGTTGTACTTCTCTCCGACCTCAGGCTTGAAGGTGCGGTGGGTGGGCCACTGGAACTGCCGCAGCTCACGGGTAAAGGCTGGACAACCCACCTCGTAAGGCAGGTCACCAGCACCCCAGCGCTGGGCGGTCCATAGTGGGCCCCGCACGCCTATCTGACTGATGGCGCGCTTCCTGTCGCCGCTCGATAGTGGTTCGAGCGTCTTCCTCAGCGCGCTCCCGAAGAACCTGACATTGGTCACAGCGGGCTCGCGGGTCGGACGAGCCGTGGAAACGTTGTCGTGGGCGTCGGGCCAACGAGCCGGCGGCTGCTGTTGCGGGCGTGGGGGAGGAGAGTGCACCATGGTCGCAGCGTCTCCGATTCTTCCGCCGCCGACGTACACCGGCTCGACGGAGCGCCGGCACGAGGGTCCCGCTGGTCGCGGTTCATCTTTATTGGCGAAGCTGATGAGGCTCCGAATGGTGGCTCTCCACTCATCGAGCTTCTCCGCGGCGGGAGGAAAGTCGAGGAGCAGTTGCACGCGCGCCAACGCTTCCGCTGGCATGGGGGCGGCGAAAGTTGCGTGGACCATGACGCGCTCCGACTTCTAACCACGTTAGAAGGAGCTATATACCGGTCTCGCGGTTGCGTGCCGTTTCCGCCAGCGTCTGGGTGCGCACGCTGGCCCGGTGCGTCTTGAGAGTGACGCAAAGGGCTCTTCTCGCGGCGGCGCCCGGGGGCACCGGCGTCGCGGCGTTGCTCGCCATGCGCGGCCTGGGAAGACCGCGGCGCGAGCGCCGGCTGGGGCGTCCCGGAGGCCGCCGCGCCGCCCGTGGGCAGCACGGCTCCGCCCTTGGACCCAACGACGTGTGGCTCGTCGTCTTGGACACGAACGACCCCGCTTGCCTGGCTCCGATTGCTAGAGTGTTGTGGATGCTCGCGGGCCATGCCTCCGCCATCATCCGTGGCCGCCCCGTGATAGAGGCAAAGGTGTCCCGTCTTTTGATGAGATGATGGATATCGCTTTGATGGAAGTCGACTTTGACGATCCGACTACGAACGTGCGAGGACGTCGCGCCTTAGCAATCGCTAAACCAACTCCGAGAGGTTATTGACCACGCCGGAGCATGATCAACCTGACCACGAGGGTCTGTTTCCTGCGAGCAAACGAAGAACAAGCAAGAAACTGAGATTGCAATCTGGATATTGCGAATATAAGATGAAAGCTTTATTGATCAAGGTGGGGTTCTGTGACGCCTTTGTCTGGTCGTTGAACACAAACGAAGTACGCGAAGTTGCAGCTATGGCGAACTTTTAATCTAAACAAAACCCAAAGTCTAAACGACGCCCTAAGGGCTGTATATATGGAGGAAGAGGGGGGAATTTCGTGGCCCTTGGGAAAGGGGTCCAAAACCATCCCTATCTCTTGTTTCCCCACACATACGGACTCTAAAAATAGCCTATACTCAAGTATTTCGAAATTACATGGGCCTGGCCCAATAATAAGGTGACGCAGCACCTAGAATAGCCTCTGGACGAAAGTTATGAAGTAGCATCTTGTATATTTCGTCCAAGTCTTCATGCACGCATTATGGTGGCTTCAACGTCCTGAAATCATCACTTGTAACTCCATTCTTGTCCCCCATGCGCATGCCATCATCTCCATGCTTGTTCTTGCTTCAATGTTCATCCTTCTCAAAGCTAGGCCCTTCATTTGTAAGCAAAACAAATGTATCCAATTTAGGCAGCATCATATTCTCATGAACATTAGAATCATTACCAAGAAACGAAAGTACCTGATAATTTAATTGGCGTGCGCGAGCTCTAGTAATTGGTCCAGTATGTATAGCAGCAGGGCCTGTGGGTGTAACAATGGTATTGATGTCCTCATCATCCTCCCCTTCTTGAAATGAAGTCGTCCTCGACGGAAGCTCATCTCCCTCACCCAAATAAGGCTTCAAATCTGCAATGTTAAAAGTGGGACTAACCCCAAAATCTGCAGGCAGCTCAAGTTTATATTCATTATCATTTATTTTCTCTAACACCTTAAAAGGACCATCAGCACGTGGCATTAGCTTTGATTTGCGCAAATCAGGAAATCTATCCTTACGCAAATGTAACCAAACAAGATCTCCAGGTGCAAACACAACATGTTTTCTACCCTTATCTCCAGCAAGTTTATATTTAGCATTCATACGCTCAATGTTTTCCTTAGTTAACTCATGCATTTTTAAGATCAATTCAGCACGTTGTTTAGCATCAAAATTAACCTTCTCCGAAGATGGAAGAGGCAACAAATCAATAGGTGCACGAGGTAGGAAACCATACACAATTTCAAAAGGGCACATCTTGGTAGTAGAATGCAATGAACGATTATAAGCAAACTCAATATGAGGCAAGCATTCTTCCCACATTTTCTTATTATTCTTCAAAACAGCCCTAAGCATAGTAGACAATGTTCTATTGACTACTTCAGTTTGTCCATCAGTTTGGGGGTGACAAGTAGTACTAAAAAGCAGTTTAGTCCCCAACTTAGCCCATAAACATCTCCAAAAGTGGCTAAGAAATTTAGTATCACGATCTGAAACAATAGTATTTGGCACACCATGCAAACGAATAATTTCACGGAAGAACAAATCAGCAACATTAACAGCATCATCGCTTTTATGACATGGTATAAAGTGTGCCATTTTTGAGAACCTATCCACGACAACAAATATGCTATCCCCCCCCCTTCTTTGTTCGAGGTAAACCTAAAACAAAGTCCATAGATATATCCTCCCAAGGAACAGTAGGTACAGGCAAAGGCATATATAAACATGAGGATTGAGTCGTGACTTAGCTTTTTGACATGTAGTGCAGCGAGCAACAAAACGCTCAACATCCCGTCTCATCTTTGGCGAAAAGAAATGTGTAGCAAGTACGTGCTCCGTCTTCTTCACGCCAAAGTGTCCCATTAATCCTCCTCCATGCGCCTCGTGCAACAACAAAAGACAAAGAGAGCTAGCTGGAATGCATAGCTTGTTAGCACGGAACACAAATCCATCATTAACGACAAACTTGTTCCAGGTTCTTCCTTCTTTACAATTCTGCAAAACATCTTTAAAATCAGCATCATGCACATATTGATCTTTGATGGTCTCCAAACCAAATATTTTGAAGTCAAGTTGTGACAGCATAGTATAGCGACGAGACAATGCATCAACAATAACATTTTCTTTACCCTTCTTGTGTTTAATGACATAAGGGAAAGTTTCAATGAATTCAACCCATTTAGCATGTCTACGATTCAGTTTAGCTTGACTTTTAATATGTTTCAAAGATTCATGATCAGAATGTATAACAAATTCTTTGGGCCATAAATAATGTTGCCATGTTTCTAAAGTCCGAACAAGAGCATATAGTTCTTTATCATAAGTAGAATAATTCAGACTAGGCCCACTCAATTTTTCAGAAAAGTATGCAACAGGTTTACCATCTTGTAATAACACACCTCCTAATCCAATTCCACTAGCATCACATTCAAGCTCAAAAGTCTTATTAAAATCAGGAAGTTGGAGTAAAGCAGCATGTGTCAACTTATCTTTCAATACCGTGAAGGCTTCTTCCTGTGCGGTACCCCAAACAAAAGGCACATCCTTCTTTGTAAGCTAGTTGAGAGGTGCAGCAATGGTGCTAAAATCTCTCACAAAACGCCTATAGCAACCAGCGAGTCCAAGAAAACTCCGCACTTGTGTGACCGTTTTGGGCTGCGGCCAACTCTCAATAGCTTCAATCTTGGCTTTATCAACTTCAATTCCCGGTGGAGTAACAACATAGCCAAGAAAAGATACTCAGTCGGTGCAAAAGGTGCACTTCCCAAGGTTACCAAACAAACGTGCATCACGTAGAGCAATAAAAACAGCACGTAAATGTTCCAAATGTTCTTCCAAAGATTTGCTATAAATCAGTATATCATCAAAATAGACTACCACAAATCGTCCAATGAAAGCACGTAAAACTTCGTTCATTAGTCTCATGAAAGTACTAGGTGCATTAGTTAACCCAGAAGGCATGACTAACCACTCATATAAACCAAACTTAGTTTTAAATGCAGTTTTCCATTCATCTCCCAATTTCATACGAATTTGATGGTATCCACTACGCAAATCAACTTTAGAGAATATTGTAGAGCCACTCAATTCATCAAGCATATCATCTAGCCTAGGAATAGGATGACGATAACGAATAGTAATATTATTAATGCCTCTACAATCAACACACATACGCGACGTACCATCCTTTTTAGGCACTAGTATAATAGGAACAGCACAAGGACTAAGAGATTCGCGTATATAACCTTTGTCGAGCAGCTCCTGTACTTGACGCATAATCTCCTTCGTCTCCTCTGGATTGGTACGGTATGGTGCACCGTTGGGTAGCGATGCACCGGGAATTAAGTCAATTTGATGCTCAATCCCTCGAATAGGTGGTAATCCCGGTGGCACGTCTTGTGGGAAGACGTCAGCGAACTCCTGCAAAATGTTAGTGACAGCAGGGGGCAAAGAGGAAGGCACGTCCTCGAATGAAAATAATGCCTCTTTGCACACAAAAGCATAGCAAACAGATTTGCTGAAATCTAGCTCATCAATATCAGATTTTGTGGCAAGTAAACATGCACTTTTCAATTTAATTTCAGAAACAACACTAGATGGTTTATTATTAGGTTTCATTTGTTGCTCAAATTCTTTTGCCACAATCTGATTTTCACTCTTATTTTTCTCCTGTTTTGCTTTATTAGCTCTATTAATGTCATCTTTCAAAATGGAATCAGGAGTCATAGGAAGCAAAGTAATATTTTTATCCTGATGAACAAGAGTATACTGATTGTTTCTACCATGGTGTACAGAATTTTTATCAAATTGCCATGGTCTACCAAGTAATAAGGAACATGCTTGCATGGGTACCACATCACAATCAACATAATCAGCATATGTAGAGATACTAAAATGCACACGAACAGTACGTGTTACCTTAACCTTGCCGCTGTTGTTGAACCATTGATGTAGTAAGGATGTGGATGTGGTCTTGTGGTGAGAGATAGCTTCTCCACCATCTCCATGCTAGCCAAGTTGTTACAGCTCCCTCCATCTATGATGACGCGAACAGAACGTTCCTTCACAACTCCCTTTGTATGGAACAAATTATGCCTCTGATTTTGCTCTGCTTGTGTGACCTGCACACTCAAAACACGTTGAGCAACTAAACATTCATACCTGTCAGCGTCTTCAGGAGCCATGTATTGCGTCTCATTTTCAGAATCATCTCCACCATGTTCTTCACGTGTAATAAGAGCCAAAGTCTCCTCGTCATAGTCACTAGCGGACTCATACCCACCATCCTCAGTACACGCTGAGATTTGCATTCTCTCGCATAATGTCCTCTTCCCTTACAACGACGACAAATAATATCACTTGTGTGCCCTGTCGATGCCATGGAAGAAGAAGAGCTCTGTGCAGGCCCGGCAGGTGCGCTCTTGGCAGATAGTGGTGGTTGTGCCTGCTTTCTTGTATCATGGCTGGAGGTGGAACCTGATGGAGGTGCTGGTGCAGTGGAAGTAGAAAATGCATGCGGTGTCCATGATGAAGGTCGACCTGCGGAAAAGTTAGTTCGCGCCAATGGCTGTCGATCCTGCACTTCACGTTCAGCTTTACAAGCAAGATGGAATAAACGAGTGATATTATTATAATCCATATACTCTAGAATGGTCTGAATCTCTTTATTTAATCCACCCATAAAACGTGCAAGCATAGCTTCATTCTCCTCAATAATACCACATCTAATCATGCCAGTTTGTAATTCCTGATAATATTCTTCTACAGAATTTTTCCCTTGTATTAAGCGCTGCAATTTTTTAAGTAATTCACGTTGATAATATGGTGTAACCCAACGAGTATGCATAGCAGTTTTCAAAGCAACCCAAGTAGCCGGAACAGGATATAATCTACAATGTTCAGACCACCAAATGCAAAGCTAGTGAAAGCACAAACAGGAGCAGGAACACGTCTCTCCTCAGGATATTGTAAACATGTAAATCGTTGTTCAGTTTCTAACTCCCAAGTAAGATATATATCAGGAACATATCTACCCTCAAATGGTGGAATATTCAATTTTAGTTTAGGGAGATGGTCATGATCTCGTACCTGAGGTGGTGGTGCCGGCCTACCGTTGCGAATATATAACTGAGGTCGACCTACTGGTGGTGGTGCTGGTGGCTGCACGTAGTTCTGATTTTGATCAACCTCATCCTCATAATCGCCCGCATAATCGTCATCCTCCTCGGCCGCCGCAGTAGCAGGAGCCAAAGAAGCATCAACAGTAGGTGCAGCGGCACCCGAATTTTGACCAGTCTCAATTGGAACGCGCTGTGCTCGTCCCACTTGATTTGAAAGGCGGCGTTGGAGATGTGGTTGTTGTTGTTGTAGAGGTGCGACAGGTGCAGCCGGTGGTGGTTGGGGAAGACGCTTGAGTAATTCATTAAACTTGTTATCCAGCTTTGTCTCGAACGACTTCTCCACGGCATCTATCTTCTCCATAGCCTCTTCAAATCTGTTTAGCACATCTCCCACCTGGCCACTCATCATTTGCTGAAATTTATCATGCAACTCCTTGTTCGTCATGTTCTCCCAATCAGTCTCATCGGCTTGTGATCCTGCCATAGTTAGCAGCAATAGCAACACAAAAGAATATGATCCTGCAGACTACTAGGAAGTGGTGGTGATGGTGGTGTGTCACAAAACCTTCAAGCGAATCTCAAATTCTTACCAGTTCTTACCCAGCAGCAGGTGGTGATCGGCAACCGTTGTAGTCAAAACTCTCAAAGCTCGGATAGAGCGATTACCAGGGAGAGTCAAACGCGCGATGTAGATGTATGTGGAGCTGGGAAGGCTTATAATATGGTAGCAAAAATGGTCTGCAATAATCAATTCAGAGATGCAAAGTTGAAGAAACGCTCAACGACGGTACTGTGCTGGTCCTAGGCTAGACCGTGCTAGAGACGCGAGCCTAGAACACAAACAAAATCGAGGCACTGCACGTAAACAAGGGAAAAGCACACTCTGGAATTTTTTTTTCGCTCTCTTTTTTTTTGCGCTCCTTTTATTTATTTATTTTTTTTGCGAAAAATCACTATAATGGCAAGTGTCTCAAAACTCTTCCCAGGTCAAACTGACAGGATAGGCAAAAAAAAATTTGACTATTTTTTCGGAAATCAGGGCAGCGACGACGAAATAGTGCGACAAAAAATCACTATGATGGCGAGTGTCTCAAAACACTCCCCGGGACCTAAAAATAGGATAGGGAAAAAATATTTTTGGTTGCCGAATTTTTTTTCCCGAGACCTACTCAGGCAAGGAAACACGAAACGGAAAATAGATGGATCTCTAAAACAAACCGAATATGAAAAGAACTCGGATTGGTGGTGGATATATGGTGGTAGGATATGGCAGCGGTGGTAGTATATGGTAGCGGTGGTGGTATATGGATACGGATCGGTGGTGGTATATGGATACGGATTGGTGGTGGTATATGGATACGGATTCAGAGCGGTGGCGGATAAGCAATAGTGGTAGATGGCAAGGCGATGATGATGGTGCGGCGGCGGCGTGACAACTTATGACCAGAACTCGAAACTCTAAAAGACTATACTCTAAGACTAGCAACTTGACACGACGATGCAACCGCAAATTCAACAAAGCAAAAACCCTAAAAAGATTATGCAAAGGCTCAGATTGGTTCGGATATACTGAACTAACCCTAATTTTTTTGTGGCTTTTTCGTGGACTATAGGTATGAAGAACAGACTCGATCTAAACTACGAAAAACTGTAAAATCTCACCGAGCAACCTGGAAATCTGATACCACTTGATAGAGGCAAAGGTGTCCCGTCTTTCGATGAGATGATGGATATCGCTTTGATGGAAGTCGACTTTGACGATCCGACTAGGAACGTGCGAGAACGTTGCGCCATAGCAATCGCTAAACCAACTCCGAGAGGTTATTGACCACGCCGGAGCACGATCAACCTGAGCACGAGGGTCTGTTTCCTGCGAGCAAATGAAGAACAAGCAAGAATCTGAGATTGCAATCTGGATATTGCGAATATAAGATGAAAGCTTTATTGATCAAGGTGGGGTTCTGTGACGCCTTTGTCTGGTCGTTGAACACAAACGAAGTACGCGAAGTTGCAGCTATGGCGAACTTTTAATCTAAACAAAACCCAAAGTCTAAACGATGCCCTAAGGGCTGTATATATGGAGGAAGAGGGGGGAATTTCGTGGCCCTTGGGAAAGGGGTCCGAAACCATCTCTATCTCTTGTTTCCCCACACATACGGACTCTAAAAATAGCCTATACTCAAGTATTTCGAAATTACATGGGCCTGGCCCAATAATAAGGTGAGGCAGCACCTAGAATAGCCTCTGGACGAAAGTTATGAAGTAGCATCTTGTATATTTCGTCCAAGGCTTCATGCACGCATTATGGTGGCTTCAACGTCCTGAAATCATCACTTGTAACTTCGTTCTTGTCCCCCATGCGCATGCCATCATCTCCATGCTTGTTCTTGCTCCAATGTTCATCCTTCTCAAAGCTAGGCCATTCATTTGTAAGCAAAACAAATGTATCCAATTTAGGCAGCATCATATTCTCATGAACATTAGAATCATTACCAAGAAACGAAAGTACCTGGTAATTTAATTGGCGTGCGCGAGCTCTAGTAATTGGTCCAGTATGTATAGCAGCAGGGGCTGTGGGTGTAACAATGGTATTGATGTCCTCATCACCCCGTCGCCCGCCCGTGCTGGTATGGGCGGTTCGGCTCCAGACGAACTGATCGTTGTGATCGCTTTCTTCTTAGGAGCCATGGCGATGAAGAAGTCGATGCGCTAGCCTTTAGACCAGATTTTCACAGCCTCAGCGCCCCT
This sequence comes from Triticum aestivum, assembly GCF_018294505.1. Taxonomy (NCBI): domain Eukaryota; kingdom Viridiplantae; phylum Streptophyta; class Magnoliopsida; order Poales; family Poaceae; genus Triticum; species Triticum aestivum. The sequence continues at coordinate 209,809,293 of NC_057805.1, forward strand.
ACCTGGCGCTCCAAAGATGTCGGGGGAAACGACACATATGGGATCCCGAGGAATCTCTTCTACGGTTGGCAGGGTGTGGAGCTGCGCAAAGAGCAGGTCTAGAAGATCAACGCGAGGGGATTTTTACCCAGGTTCGGGCCGCAAACGATGTGTAATACCCTAGTCCCGCTTGTCTGTATTTATTTGGTGTTCTTGAGCTCTTGAACTAGCTGCAGTGCATGCCCAGTCCAAAAAGTCTGAATCCTTCCTCAGTATGCCTCGGGCCTCCTTTTGTATTTCAAAGGGGTCGCCACAGTGGCACACAGGAGGTGGAAAGTATCTACAGTGTTACAAGTTTATCACCTGGCACCGTAGGACAAACGCATTTAATGCGCCACCTATGTGCCCTCTTGCTTTGTCGGGGACGGCAACGAAGCTCGTCCCGTTCGTCGCCGCCTCGCCTTGCTTCGACACGCGTCCACGCTGACAAGGCATGCAGCGCCATGCTGGCTGGCTGGTTGCTGAGCTGGTGCGGTGACAGGGTCTTTACGAAGATCTGCATTCCACCACGCAGGTGCTTGACTAGTTGGCCTAGAATCCACATGCTGCCACACAGGCGCTCGCCTAGTTGGTGCACTGGTTGCCGCATTGGAGGGCAGCGAAACTTTGGTAGGAGCGGGCCTGGCCTCGGCCCCGCAAACGCCCCCGGCAAGGGTCTTGTCGGGGTCTCGCAGGTGTCCCCGGCAAGGGTCTTGCCAGGGGTTCGCGGGCGTCCCTGGCAAGGATCTTGCCGGGGGTCTTCGGCCGTCCCCGGCAAGGATCTTGCTGGGGGTCTTCGTCTTCTGGTTCACATCTAGGCTTGCAGGCCTTTGGTCCTCACAAAGATCTGCACGCCACTATGCAGGCGCCCCCGAGTCTTGGTTTTGACATTGTCGATGGTGTCAGAACTCTCAGGCTAAGGGGTGGCGGCCTTGCTGGTGTTGGGCAAGTTGCCCCGGCAAGGCTCTTGCCAGGGCTATGTAGGCCGCCCGGGTAAAGGTGTTGCCGGGGGAAATCCATCTTGTCCTTTAGCTCTTCGTGCCTCTAGCTTGAGCACTGCCTTGGCAGCCTTGCGCCTTTCCTTCCTCTACCCCGCCCAGCATGGCCGTAGGTGTCGCTACAACTGCCCGTGCACAAGAAAAGGGGTACAGAAAGGCCCCTACTTTTGTACACCGACACTTTGTGTACTAACCCATGGTCTACATGTGAGTTCAATGTGGGGTTAGGTATGTTTCCATGGGCTTGCGTCAAGAGGAAGATCTCATACAACCCATGGAGGATGACATCAAGTGGTGATCGTCATCAATATTGCGGTGTGCAAGTTCAAGTGGAGCATCACGAAGATATCACGATTGAAGCTTGCCGTCCATTGTGGTGACAATGGACTTTTGAAGATGTGCCGAAGAGTAGCTCACCCATAGTGGAGTATGGGGGAGCAATCTACTTGTCTTCATCAAGCCAACATAATCAAGAAAGGTGCTCCAACTTGAGGAAGTCAAGATCGTCATCATCTGCTCAAGTGGATTATACGCAAGGCAAAGGTTTGCCCTTGATAGGTTTTCTATTTTACCGGTCTCCTGGTGGTAGTTGGGAGACCGGGTTATAGGATCGATTGTCGTACTATCAAGGCTCTCAAGTGAGTAGCTTGATCGTATCATTCTCGATATCTCAAACCATTACATCCTTGCATCATCATTCTTTGTATCTTGTTTGGTGTTTCTCTTTGTGAGTTTTAGAGCTTATGGTCATCTTCATGACAAGCTTGAGTTCATAAAAAACGGAGTTCATATGCATCTACTTGCTTTTGTTGGAGCTTCTGTCGGTTCGTCTTTCATAGAACATATCTATATCATTGGCATTTTTCTATAGCCACTGGCTAATTTATCCCGCCATTGTTGGATAGTAATTGTCGTCATCTATCCAACAAGCTTGAGTTTGCTGATTTCGGAGCCCGTTTGTAGTAGTTATCGTTGTTTCAGTATTGGAGCATCCTTCTGTTTTGCTTGGGCTGTTTTTCATCTCTAAGCGGTAGTACTGCTCACCAAGCGGTAGTACCTCTTATAAGCGGTAGTACGGCTCCCCAGGCAGTAGTACCACTTATAAGTGGTAGTATACCTCTCTTATAAGTGGTAGTACCTCTTCCAGTGCTACTTCCGCTCAATATTTATGCTTCTGGAACTCGTCGCGAATTTCACGATAGTAGAGCGGTAGTACCTCTTATAAGTGGTAGTACCTCTCTGGCAAGTCTTTTTCTTACTTGTTGGGCTGTTTTGACCGTGCTAAGCGGTAGTACCGCTCCCCCGAGCGGTAGTACCGCTTGAGCATGACTTGTGGGCATAACGGTTGGATTTGGTAGGTCCTATTTAAGGGTACCTTCTTCTCCAATGGTTTCTATCTCTTGAGCTCGTGTTGGCCCCCCATTGTTGAACTTCTTTGAGCTTGCTAACTCTAAATCCCTCCATGGATTCTTGCTAGTTTTTTGGAGAGGGGGAGGAGATATAGATCCACATTTCCACCAATCACTTTATTCTCTATGTGAAGGGACCCTTGGATCTAGATCTTGGATTTCTTTGTGTTCTCTTTCTTGTTCTTCCACTCATTTTCCTCCATAGCATTAGTTGCTTTGGTGTGATTTGGGAGAGAAGGACTTGGGCACTCTGTGTGCCCTTGCCATTGCATTTGGTGCGTCGGTTTTAATTCTCCATGATGATACGCTGGAGTGAAAGTTGAGAGGATTATTACTCTTGGGTGCTTGGTACCCTAGAGCTTGTTCCTCTTTGGTGCTTGGGCGCCCTAGACAGTTGGTGGTCCTATGCAGCTCAATCATTGTGGTGTAAGCTCCGGGCTTGTGTCGGGGTCTCCAATTAGGTTGTGGAGATTGCCCCGAGCAATTTGTACGGGTTCCGGTGGCCGCACCCAAGGGTTGCCAAAGTATATGGGTTCGGTGAACGCCCCCAAGGGTTGCCATTTGTATGGGTTTGGTGACCACCCTCAAGGGTCCCTTAATGGAATCACGACATCTTGCATTGTGCGAGGGGCGTGATGAGATTATGGTGGCCCTAGTGGCTTCTTGGGGAGCATTGTGCCTCCACACCACTCCAAACAGAGATTAGCATCTGCAAGGGTGTGAACTTCGGGATACATCATCGTCTCCGCCTACCTCGGTTATGTCTTACCCGAGCTCTTTACTTATGCACTTTACTTTGTGATAGCCATATTGTTTCTTGTCATATATCTTGCTATCACTTAGTTGTTTATCTTGCTTAGCGTAAGTTGGTGCACATAGGTGAGCCTAGTCATTTTATGTTTTGGGCTTGACAATTAAATGCTAGTTTTATTCTGCATTTGTTCAAGCCTAAACCGTAATTATTTTAAAGCGCCTCTTCACCCCCCTCTAGGCGACATCCTCGATCTTTCAATTGGTATCAGAGCCTCGTATCTCTTTGTTAGGTTTAACTGCCTAGAGAGTAAAGATGTCTACTAGGGGATTAGGATTCTCTGACACTTTTAGTTTCGGTGGCACAAATTTTGATGTTTGGGTTATTCGCAAGCTTAATATCTTTAGGGTCATGGACCCAAATTTAGAGAGAACTGTAAATATGTGCTTTTCAATGCTTTGAGCAATGTAGTTATATTTCTTTTTTTTCTTTTCAATGTAGTTATATTTCAACTCATGTCGTTCTGGAATGCTCATGAGTTATGGACAAAGCTTCAAGATAAATATGGTGTGTCCAAGATTTGTGGGGTTGATTGTTCTCCCTCCACCTCCGGCCGTGTTGTCTTCTCAACTTCTTCTACTTCACCTACATGTGGATTTCGACAAGGTAATTACATGGTGAGTAGTGTTGGTCATTGTAATGATGATAGTAGGCTTATTGTTGATGATCCCTAGCCATTAACTTATTGCAATGCTCCATCTTTGCACTTTAACACTTCGAGCACTCCAATTGTTTCACATGCTTGTGTGCAGTTCTATCACCCGCATGGTGTCCTCCATAGGCTTCGGAGTGACTTTTCCGTAGGATTTGTTCTTGATCATGCTCAGGTATACAACGTCTAATAATACCATCTACTCCTTCTTTATAAAGATGTCGGTCATCCCAAAAGTAATGTCTTAAACCGAAGAAGAATTTTTTCTTTTGTTGGTAGGTGAAACTAGGTGGTATGAATTTAGCAACAATATAATTAGCATAGTCCGCGTACCAAGGAGTATTACGAGAAGCATTTATGATCGCTTGTTGTTCATCGGGGAAGCTATCATCAATAGGTAGTGGGTCATCAAGGATATTTTCTAACCTAGACAAGTTATCAGCTATGAGATTCTCAACTCCCTTCTTATCAGTGATATGCAAGTCAAATGCTTGTAGAAAAAGAACCCACCTAATGAGTCTCGGTTTAGCATCTTTCTTTTCCATAAGGTATTTAATAGCAGCATGATCGGTGTGAACAAGTACTTTAGAATGGACTATGTCAGATATGAATTTATCACAAGCAAACACAACTGCTAGACAATATTTCTCAATAGTAGCATAATTTCTTTGAGCACTGTCTAGGGTCTTACTAGCATGATGGATTTAATTTCTTATCAACTCTTTCTCCTAGAACTGCACCAACAACATAATCACTAGCATCACACATAATTTCAAAAGGCGAGTTCCAATTAGGTGGTTGAACAATAGGTGCATAGGTTAGGGCTTTCTTAAGTGTTTCAAAGGCTTCTACACAATCATCAACAAAAACAAATGGAATATCTTTTTGCAAGAGATTAGTAAGAGGCCTAAATTTTTTAGAGAAGTCTTTAATAAACCTCCTATAGAAACTAGCATGACCAAGGAAACTTCTTATACCTTTAATATCTTTAGGACATGGCATTTTCTCAATTACATCAACTTTATCTTTATCCACCTCAATACCTCTTTCAGAAATTTTGTGCCCCAAGACAATACCTTCATTCACCACAAAGTGGCATTTCTCCCAATTCAAGACGAGATTAGTTTGTTCACATCTCGGCAAAACTCGATCAAAGTTGCTTAAGCGATCATCAAAAGAAGTTCCGTAAATGGAAAAATCATCCATGAAAACCTCAACAATCTTTTCACAAAAGTCAGAGAATATAGCAGTCATGCATCTTTGAAAGGTAGCAGGTGCATTGCATAAACCAAAATGCATATGTCTATAAGTATAAGTTCCAAAAGGGCAAGTAAAAGTGGTTTTCTCTTGATCAGGTTGCGATACAGGTATTTGAGAAAACCAGAATATCCATCAAGAAAGCAAAAGTGTGTGTGCTTAGATAATCTTTCTAAAATTTGATCAACAGAAGGCGAAGAGTAATGATCTTTTCTAGTGGCTTTGTTTAATTTTCTAAAATCAATTACCATTCTATAGCCAGTCACAATTCTTTGTGGAATATGTTCATTTTTATCATTACGAACAACAGTAATACCTCCTTTCTTAGGGATACAATGAACATGACTTACCCATCTACTATCAGCTATAGGATAAATTATATCTGCTTCCAGAAGCTTTAGTATTTCAGTTCTTACCACTTCCTTCATCTTAGGATTTAATCGTCGTTGATAATCAACAACTGGTTTAGCATCGGGTTCCATATTAATCTTGTGCTGACAGAGAGTGGGACTGATGCTCTTAAGATCATCAAGAGGATATCCAATAGCAACACGGTGCTTCCTCAGAGTTTTTAATAATCTCTTTTCTTCATGCTCTGTAAAGATAGCACTAATAATAACATGATATATCTTCTTCTCATCAAGATAAGTATATTTTAAAGTATCAGGCAATTATTTTAATTCAAACACAGGATCACCTTCAGGTGGAGGAGGGCCTTGATACGTCTCCAACGTATCTATAATTTTTTATTGTTCCATGCTATTATATTATCTGTTTTGGATGTTTTATATGCATTAATATGCTATTTTATATGACTTTTGGGACTCACCTATTAACCTAGAGCCCAATGCCAGTGCCAGTTCCTGTTTTTTCCTTGTTTTAGAGTTTCGCAGAAAAGGAATACCAAACTTTCGCGATGATTTTTCTTTGACCAGAAGACATCCAGAGGGCTTGGAGTGCACGTCAGGAAAGCCACGAGGCGGCCACAAGGTCGGGAGGCGCGCCCAGGGGGTAGGGCACGCCCCCCACCCTTGTGGGCCCCTCGTGACTCCACCGACCTATTTCTTCCGCCTATATATTCTCAAATATCCCAAAACCTTCCAGGAGAGCCATGAAACCACTTTTCCACCGCCGCAACCTTCTGTACCCGTGAGATCCCATCTAGGAGCCTTTTCCGGCGTCCTGCCGGAGGGGGATTCGATCACGGAGGGCTTGTACATCAACACCACTGCCTCTCCAATGAAGCGTGAGTAGTTTACCACAGACCTACGGGTCCATAGCTAGTAGCTAGATGGCTTCTTCTCTCTCTTTGATTCTCAATACCATGTTCTCCTCGATGTTCTTGGAGATCTATTCGATGTAATACTCTTCTGCGGTGTGTTTGCCGAGATCCGATGAATTGTGGATTTTGATCAGCTTATCTATGAATATTATTTGAATCTCCTCTGAATTCTTATTTTCATGATTTGATATCTTTGCACGTATTGAACTATCGATTTGGTTTGGCCAACTAGATTGGTTTTTCTTGCAATGGGAGAAGTGCTTAGCTTTGGGTTCAATCTTGCGGTGCTTGGTCCTAGTGACAGAAGGGGAACCGACACATATTGTATTGTTTCCATCGAGGATAAAAAGATGGGGTTTTCATCATATTGCTTGATTTAATTCCTCTACATCATGTCATCTTTCCTAATGCGTTACTCTGTTCTTATGAACTTAATACTCTAGATGCAGGCAGGAGTCCGTCGATGTGTGGAGTAATATTAGTAGATGCAGAATCGTTTCGGTCTACTTGACACGGACGTGATGCCTACATTCATGATCATTGCCTTAGATATCGTCATAACTTTGCGCTTTCGTATCAACTGCTTGGCAGTAATTTGTTCACCACTGTAATACTTTCTATCTTGAGAGAAGCCTCTAGTGAAACCTATGGCCCCCGAGTCTACTTTCTATCATATAAGTTTCCGATCTACAATTTTAGTTTCCTATTTGCTTTCTTTGCAATCTTTTACTTTCCATTCCATAAATCAAAAATACCAAAAATATTATTTTTCCGTTTATCCATCTCTATAAGGTCTCACTTTGCAAATAACCGTGAAGGGATTGACAACCCTTTATCGCGTTGGGTGCAAGTTGGTATTTGTTTGTGCCGGTATTCAGTGGCTTGCGCGTTGTCTCCTACTGGATTGATACCTTGGTTCTCAAAACTGAGGGAAATACTTACTCTACTTTGCTGCATCACCCTTTCCTCTTCAACGGAAAAACCAACGCCAGCTCAAGAGGTAGCAGGAAGAATTTCTGGCGCCGTTGCCGGGGAGATCTACGCCAAGCCAATACATACCAAGTACCCATCATAGACTCTCATCCCTCGCATTACATTATTTTCCATTCGCCTCTCGTTTTCCTCTCCCCCACTTCTAAAACGATTTTCGAAAAGATTTGCCTTTACTTCCCACCTCTTCCGTTCGTTTTCTTTGTTTGCTTTTTGCGTGCTCGTGTGATTGGATTGCTTGCTTTGTCACGATGGCTCAAGAGAGTACCAAATTGTGTGACTTTTCCAAAACCAATAATAATGATTTATTAGTACTCCGATTGCTCCAGCTACTAATGCGGAATCTTGTGAAATTAATACCGCTTTGCTGAATCTTGTTATGAAAGATCAATTTTCCTCCCTTCCCAATGAAGATGCCGCATCCCATCTTAATAATTTCGTTGATTTGTGTGATATGCAAAAGCAAAAAGATGTGGATAAAGATATTGTTAATTTAAAGCTATTTCCGTTCTCGCTTGAGATCGTGCTAAAACTTGGTTTTCATCTTTGCCTAAAAACACTATTGATTCTCAGAACAAGTGTAAAGATGCTTTTATTTCCAAGTATTTTCCTCCCGCTAAGATCATCTCCCTTAGGAGCGATATTGTGAATTTTAAGCAACTTGATCATGAAGATGTCGCACAATCTTGGGAGAGGATGAAATTGATGATACGAAATTGCCCTACTCATGGTTTGAAATTATGGATGATTAAACAAAAAATTTATGCCAGATTGAATTTTGCTTCTAGGAATCTAAAAGATTTCTATAAGCAAAATTCAATCTGGCATAAAAAGATTTCTATAAGCAAAATTCGATCTGGCATAATTTTTTTGTATAATCATCCATAATTTCAAACCATGAGTAGGGCAATTTCGTATCATCAATTTCATCCTCTCCCAAGATTGTGCGCGGGAGGCACTTTTATGGAAATTACTTTAGAGGCTACTAAACTCCTAGATAATATTATGGTTAATTATTCTCAATGGCATACTGAAAGATCTTCCACTAGTAATAAAGTGCATGCGATTGAAGAGATTAATGTTTTGAGTGGAAAGATGGACGAGCTTATGAAATTATTTGCTAGCAAGAGTGCTCCTATTGATCCTAATGATATGCCTTTGTCTACTTTGATTGAAAACAATAATGAATCTATGGATGTGAATTTTCTTGGTAGGAACAATTTTGGTAATAATGCGTATAGACGTAATTTTTATCCTGGGCTGTTTCCTAGTAATTCCTTTAATAATTATGGTAATTCCTACAACAATTCTTATGGAAATTATAATAAGATGCACTCTAATTTTGAGAATAGTGTTAAAGAATTTATAAGTTCGCAAAAGAATTTCAATGCTTTGATTGAAGAAAAATTGCTTAAGATTGATGATTTGGCTAGGAACATGGACAGAATTTCTCTTGATTTTGATTCTTTGAAACTTAGATCTATTCCACCTAAGCATGATATCAATGAGTCTCTCAAAGCCATGAGAATTTCCATTGATGAGCGCAAAGAAAGAACCGCTAAGATGCGTGCTAAAAAAGAATGTTTAGAAAAGCGTGGTCTTCTAGTTTCCGTGAGAATAATGATGAAGATCTTAAAGTGATTGATGTGACTCCTATTAAATCTTTGTTTTCTAATATAAATCTTGATAAAGATGGGACTGGAGATGAGTCAACTTTAGTTAGAAGGCATCCCAATGATTCGGAGTTCTTAGATCCTGATGCAAAAACTGATAAAACTGGGATTGGAGAGGTCAAAACTTTAAATAGCAATGAACCCACTCTTTTGGATTTCAAGGAATTTAATTATGATAATTGTTCTTTAATAGATTGTATTTCCTTGTTGCAATCCATGTTGAATTCTCCTCATTCTTATAGTCAAAACAAAGCTTTTACTAAACACATCGTTGATGCTATGATGCAATCTTTCAAAGAAAAGCTTGAATTGGAAGTTTCTATCCCTAGAAAAACTTTATGATAAGTGGGAACCAACTATAAGATTAAGATTAAAGATTGTGAATTCCATGCTTTGTGTGATTTGGGTGTTAGTGTTTCCACGATTTTGAAAACTTTATGTAATGTGTTAGGTTTCCGTGAATTTGATGATTGTTCCTTAAATTTACATCTTGCAGATTCCACTATTAAGAAACCTATGGGAAGAATTAATGATGTTCTTATTGTTGCAAATAGAAATTATGTGCCCGTATATTTCATTGTTCTTGATATAGATTGCAATCCTACATGTCCTATTATTCTTGGTAGACCTTTCCTTAGAACGATTGGTGCAATTATTGATATGAAAGAAGGAAACATTAAATTTCAATTTCTGTTAAGGAAAGGCATGGAACACTTCCCAAGAAAGAAAATTAAATTGCCTTATGAATCTATTATGAGAGCCACTTATGGATTGCATGCCAAAGATAATAACACCTAGATCTATTCGTGTTTTAGGCCTAGCTAGCTAAGGGCGTTAAACAATAGCGCTTGTTGGGAGGCAACCCAACTTTATTTTTGTTTTTGCTTTTTAGGTTCTGTTTTGCATTAAATAATTCATCTAGCCTCTGGTTGTATGTGGTTTTGTGTTTTAATTAATGTTTGTGCCAAGTAAGACCTTTGGGATAGCTTATGATAATAGTTGATTTGATCTTGCTGAAAAAACAGAAACTTATGCGCTCAGTCCCAGACTTTTTAAAAATCACAGGAGCGTCGAGATTTTTTGAATTTTTTACAGTAGATTGATATAAAAATTTCTTAGGTCATCCTAAATTTTTAGGATATTTGGAGTTAGAGAAGTATGCGAACTATCTAGATTACTACAGGTTGTTCTGTTTTTGACAGATTCTGTTTGTCGCGTGTTGTTTGCTTATTTTGATGCATCTATGGCTAGTATCGGGGGGTATGAACCGTGGAAAAGTTGGAATACAGTAGATATTACACCAATATAAATAAAGAATGAGTTCACAACAGTACCAAAAGTGGTGATTTATTTTCTTATACTAACGGAGCTTATGAGATTTTCTGTTGAGTTTTGTGTTGTGAAGTTTTCAAGTTTTGGGTAAGGATTTGATGGACTATGGGATAAGGAGTGGCAAGAGCCTAAGCTTGGGGATGCCCAAGGCACCCCAAGGTAATATTCAAGGACAACCAAGAGCCTAAGCTTAGGGATGCCCCGGAAGGCATCCCCTCTTTCGTCTTCGTCTATTGGTAACTTTACTTGAGGCTATATTTTTATTCACCACATGATATGTGATAGAGGCAAAGGTGTCCCGATCTTTCGATGAGATGATAACTATCGATTTGGTGGAGACAACTTTGACGATCCGACTACAAACGTGCACGACGTTGCGCCTTATCAATCGCTAAACCAATCTCCTGAGGTTACTGACGATGCCGGAAGCACGATCAGCCTGACCACGAAGGTCTATTCCTGCAAGCAATCGAAGAACGAGCAAGAATATGATAATGCAATCTGAATATTGCGAATATATATGAAGCATTGATAGTGGTGGGAATCCGTAAGCGGTCTTGGTCTGGTCGTTGGACACAAACGAAGTACACGAAGTTGCAATGGCTAACTTTTAACTAAACAAATTCCAAAGTCTAAACGACGCCCTAAGGGCTGTATATATGGAGGAAGAGGGGGGGGGGGAATTTCGTGGCCTTTGAGGAAGGGGTCCGAAACCAACCCTATCTCTTGTTTCCCCACACATACGGACTCTAAAAACAGCCTATACTTATGTATTTCGAAATTACATGGGCCTGGCCCAATAATAAGGTGACGCAGCACCTAGAATAGCCTCTGGACGAAAGTTATGAAGTAGCATCTTGTATATTTCGTCCAAGGCTTCATGCACGCATTATGGTGGCTTCAACGTCCTGAAATCATCACTTGTAACTCCGTTCTTGTTCCCCATGCGCATGCCATCATCTCCATGCTTGTTCTTGCTCCAATGTTCATCCTTCTCAAAGCTAGGCCCTTCATTTGTAAGCAAAACAAATGTATCCAATTTAGGCAGCATCATATTCTCATGAACATTAGAATCATTAGCAAGAAACGAAAGTACCTGGTAATTTAATTGGCGTGCGCGAGCTCTAGTAATTGGTCCAGTATGTATAGCAACAGGGACTGTGGGTGTAATAATTGTATTGATGTCCTCATCATCCTCCCCTTCTTGAAATGAAGTCGTCCTCGACGGAAGCTCATCTTCCTCACCCAAATAAGGCTTCAAATCTGCAATATTAAAAGTGGGACTAACCCCAAAATCTGCAGGCAGCTCAAGTTTATATGCATTATCATTTATTTTCTCTAACACCTTAAAAGGACCATCAGCACGTGGCATTAGCTTTGATTTGCGCAAATCAGGAAATCTATCCTTACGCAAATGTAACCAAACAAGATCTCCAGGTGCAAACACAACATGTTTTCTACCCTTATCTCCAGCAAGTTTATATTTAGCATTCATACGCTCAATGTTTTCCTTAGTTAACTCATGCATTTTTAAGATCAATTCAGCACGTTGTTTAGCATCAAAATTAACCTTCTCCGAAGATGGAAGAGGCAACAAATCAATAGGTGCACGAGGTAGGAAACCATACACAATTTCAAAAGGGCACATCTTAGTAGTAGAATGCAATGAACGATTATTACCCTTCTTGTGTTTAATGACATAAGGGAAAGTTTCAATGAATTCAACCCATTTAGCATGTCTACGATTCAGTTTAGCTTGACTTTTAATATGTTTCAAAGATTCATGATCAGAATGTATAACAAATTCTTTGGGCCATAAATAATGTTGCCATGTTTCTAAAGTCCGAACAAGAGCATATAGTTCTTTATCATAAGTAGAATAATTCAGACTAGGCCCACTCAATTTTTCAGAAAAGTATGCAACAGGTTTGCCATCTTGTAATAACACACCTCCTAATCCAATGCCACTAGCATCACATTCAAGCTCAAAAGTCTTATTAAAATCAGGAAGTTGGAGTAAAGGAGCATGTGTCAACTTATCTTTCAATACCGTGAAGGCTTCTTCCTGTGCGGTACCCCAAACAAAAGGCACATCCTTCTTTGTAAGCTCGTTGAGAGGTGCAGCAATGGTGCTAAAATCTCTCACAAAACGCCTATAGAAACCAGCGAGTCCAAGAAAACTCCGCACTTGTGTGACCGTTATGGGCTGCGGCCAACTCTCAATAGCTTCAATCTTGGCTTTATCAACTTCACTTCCCTGTGGAGTAACAACATAGCCAAGAAAAGATACTCGGTCGGTGCAAAAGGTGCACTTCCCAAGGTTACCAAACAAACGTGCATCACGTAGAGCAATAAAAACAGCACGTAAATGTTCCAAATGTTCTTCCAAAGATTTGCTATAAATCAGTATATCATCAAAATAGACCACCACAAATCGTCCAATGAAAGCACGTAAAACTTCGTTCATTAGTCTCATGAAAGTACTAGGTGCATTAGTTAACCCAAAAGGCATGACTAACCACTCATATAAACCAAACTTAGTTTTAAATGCAGTTTTCCATTCATCTCCCAATTTCATACGAATTTGATGGTATCCACTACGCAAATCAACTTTGGAGAATATTGTAGAGCCACTCAATTCATCAAGCATATCATCGAGCCTAGGAATAGGATGACGATAACGAATAGTAATATTATTAATGCCTCTACAATCAACACACATACGCGACGTACCATCCTTTTTAGGCACGAGTATAATAGGAACAACACAAGGACTAAGAGATTCGCGTATATAACCTTTGTCGAGCAGCTCCTGTACTTGACGCATAATCTCCTTCGTCTCCTCTGGATTGGTACGGTATGGTGCACGGTTGGGTAGCGATGCACCGGGAATTAAGTCAATTTGATGCTCAATCCCTCGAATAGGTGGTAATCCCGGTGGCACGTCTTGTGGGAAGACGTCAGCGAACTCCTGCAAAATGTGAGTGACAGCAGGGGGCAAAGAGGAAAGCACGTCCTCGAATGAAAATAATGCCTCTTTGCACACAAAAGCATAGCAAACAGATTTGCTGAAATCTAGTTCATCAATATCAGATTTTGTGGCAAGCAAACATGCACTTTTCAATTTAATTTCAGAAACAACACTAGATGGTTTATTATTAGGTTTCATTTGTTGCTCAAATTCCTTTGCCACAATCTGATTTTCACTCTTATTTTTCTCCTGTTTTGCTTTATTAGCTCTATTAATGTCATCTTTCAAAATGGAATCAGGAGTCATAGGAAGCAAAGTAATATTTTTATCCTTATGAACAAGAGTATACTGATTGTTTCTACCATGGTGTACAGAATTTTTATCAAATTGCCATGGTCTACCAAGTAATAAGGAACATGCTTGCATGGGTACCACATCACAATCAACATAATCAGCATATGTAGAGATACTAAAATGCACACGAACAGTACGTGTTACTGATAGAGGCAAAGGTGTCCCGTCTTTCGATGAGATGATGAATATCGCTTTGATGGAAGTCGACTTTGACGATCCGACTACGAACGTGCGAGGACGTCGCGCCTTAGCAATCGCTAAACCAACTCCGAGAGGTTATCGACCACGCCGGAGCACGATCAACCTGACCACGAGGGTCTGTTTCCTGCGAGCAAACGAAGAACAGGCAAGAAACTGAGATTGCAATCTGGATATTGCGAATATAAGATGAAAGCTTTATTGATCAAGGTGGGGTTCTGTGACGCCTTTGTCTGGTCGCTGAACACAAACGAAGTACGCGAAGTTGCAGCTATGGCGAACTTTTAATCTAAACAAAACCCCAAAGTCTAAACGACGCCCTAAGGGCTGTATATATGGAGGAAGAGGGGGGGAATTTCGTGGCCCTTGAGGAAGGGGTCCGAAACCAACCCTATCTCTTGTTTCCCCACACATACGGACTCTAAAAACAGCCTATACTTATGTATTTCGAAATTACATGGGCCTGGCCCAATAATAAGGTGACGCAGCACCTAGAATAGCCTCTGGACGAAAGTTATGAAGTAGCATCTTGTATATTTCGTCCAAGGCTTCATGCACGCATTATGGTGGCTTCAACGTCCTGAAATCATCACTTGTAACTCCGTTCTTGTTCCCCATGCGCATGCCATCATCTCCATGCTTGTTCTTGCTCCAATGTTCATCCTTCTCAAAGCTAGGCCCTTCATTTGTAAGCAAAACAAATGTATCCAATTTAGGCAGCATCATATTCTCATGAACATTAGAATCATTAGCAAGAAACGAAAGTACCTGGTAATTTAATTGGCGTGCACGAGCTCTAGTAATTGGTCCAGTATGTATAGCAGCAGGGCCTGTGGGTGTAATAATTGTATTGATGTCCTCATCATCCTCCCCTTCTTGAAATGAAGTCGTCCTCGACGGAAGCTCATCTTCCTCACCCAAATAAGGCTTCAAATCTGCAATATTAAAAGTGGGACTAACCCCAAAATCTGCAGGCAGCTCAAGTTTATATGCATTATCATTTATTTTCTCTAACACCTTAAAAGGACCATCAGCACGTGGCATTAGCTTTGATTTGCGCAAATCAGGAAATCTATCCTTACGCAAATGTAACCAAACAAGATCTCCAGGTGCAAACACAACATGTTTTCTACCCTTATCTCCAGCAAGTTTATATTTAGCATTCATACGCTCAATGTTTTCCTTAGTTAACTCATGCATTTTTAAGATCAATTCAGCACGTTGTTTAGCATCAAAATTAACCTTCTCCGAAGATGGAAGAGGCAACAAATCAATAGGTGCACGAGGTAGGATACCATACACAATTTCAAAAGGGCACATCTTAGTAGTAGAATGCAATGAACGATTATAAGCAAACTCAATATGAGGCAAGCAGTCTTCCCACATTTTCTTATTATTCTTCAAAACAGCCCTAAGCATAGTAGACAATGTTCTATTGACTACTTCAGTTTGTCCATCAGTTTGGGGGTGACAAGTAGTACTAAAAAGCAGTTTAGTCCCCAACTTAGCCCATAAACATCTCCAAAAGTGGCTAAGAAATTTAGTATCACGATCTGAAACAATAGTATTTGGCACACCATGCAAGCGAATAATTTCACGAAAGAACAAATCAGCAACATTAACAGCATCATCGCTTTTATGACATGGTATAAAGTGCGCCATTTTCGAGAATCTATCCACGACAACAAATATGCTATCCCTCCCCTTCTTTGTTCGAGGTAAACCTAAAACAAAGTCCATAGATATATCCTCCCAAGGAACACTATGTACAGGCAAAGGCATATATAAACCATGAGGATTGAGTCGTGACTTAGCTTTTTGACATGTAGTGCAGCGAGCAACAAAACGCTCAACATCCCGTCTCATCTTTGGCCAAAAGAAATGTGTAGCAAGTACGTCCTCCGTCTTCTTCACGCCAAAGTGTCCCATTAATCCTCCTCCATGCGCCTCCTGCAACAACAAAAGACGAAGAGAGCTAGCTGGAATGCATAGCTTGTTAGCACGGAACACAAATCCATCATTAACGACAAACTTGTTCCAGGTTCTTCCTTCTTTACAATTCTGCAATACATCTTTAAAATCAGCATCATGCACATATTGATCTTTGATGGTCTCCAAACCAAATATTTTGAAGTCAAGTTGTGAAAGCATAGTATAGCGACGAGACAATGCATCAGCAATAACATTTTCTTTACCCTTCTTGTGTTTAATAACATAAGGGAAAGTTTCAATGAATTCAACCCATTTAGCATGTCTACGATTCAGTTTAGCTTGACTTTTAATATGTTTCAAAGATTCATGATCAGAATGTATAACAAATTCTTTGGGCCATAAATAATGTTGCCATGTTTCTAAAGTCCGAACAAGAGCATATAGTTCTTTATCATAAGTAGAATAATTCAGACTAGGCCCACTCAATTTTTCAGAAAAGTATGCAACAGGTTTGCCATCTTGTAATAACACACCTCCTAATCCAATGCCACTAGCATCACATTCAAGCTCAAAAGTCTTATTAAAATCAGGAAGTTGGAGTAAAGGAGCATGTGTCAACTTATCTTTCAATACCGTGAAGGCTTCTTCCTGTGCGGTACCCCAAACAAAAGGCACATCCTTCTTTGTAAGCTCGTTGAGAGGTGCAGCAATGGTGCTAAAATCTCTCACAAAACGCCTATAGAAACCAGCGAGTCCAAGAAAACTCCGCACTTGTGTGACCGTTATGGGCTGCGGCCAACTCTCAATAGCTTCAATCTTGGCTTTATCAACTTCACTTCCCTGTGGAGTAACAACATAGCCAAGAAAAGATACTCGGTCGGTGCAAAAGGTGCACTTCCCAAGGTTACCAAACAAACGTGCATCACGTAGAGCAATAAAAACAGCACGTAAATGTTCCAAATGTTCTTCCAAAGATTTGCTATAAATCAGTATATCATCAAAATAGACCACCACAAATCGTCCAATGAAAGCACGTAAAACTTCGTTCATTAGTCTCATGAAAGTACTAGGTGCATTAGTTAACCCAAAAGGCATGACTAACCACTCATATAAACCAAACTTAGTTTTAAATGCAGTTTTCCATTCATCTCCCAATTTCATACGAATTTGATGGTATCCACTACGCAAATCAACTTTGGAGAATATTGTAGAGCCACTCAATTCATCAAGCATATCATCGAGCCTAGGAATAGGATGACGATAATGAATAGTAATATTATTAATGCCTCTACAATCAACACACATACGCGACGTACCATCCTTTTTAGGCACGAGTATAATAGGAACAGCACAAGGACTAAGAGATTCGCGTATATAACCTTTGTCGAGCAGCTCCTGTACTTGACGCATAATCTCCTTCGTCTCCTCTGGATTGGTACGGTATGGTGCACGGTTGGGTAGCGATGCACCGGGAATTAAGTCAATTTGATGCTCAATCCCTCGAATAGGTGGTAATCCCGGTGGCACGTCTTGTGGGAAGACGTCAGCGAACTCCTGCAAAATGTGAGTGACAGCAGGGGGCAAAGAGGAAGGCACGTCCTCGAATGAAAATAATGCCTCTTTGCACACAAAAGCATAGCAAACAGATTTGCTGAAATCTAGTTCATCAATATCAGATTTTGTGGCAAGCAAACATGCACTTTTCAATTTAATTTCAGAAACAACACTAGATGGTTTATTATTAGGTTTCATTTGTTGCTCAAATTCCTTTGCAACAATCTGATTTTCACTCTTATTTTTCTCCTGTTTTGCTTTATTAGCTCTATTAATGTCATCTTTCAAAATGGAATCAGGAGTCATAGGAAGCAAAGTAATATTTTTATCCTTATGAACAAGAGTATACTGATTGTTTCTACCATGGTGTACAGAATTTTTATCAAATTGCCATGGTCTACCTAGTAATAAGGAACATGCTTGCATGGGTACCACATCACAATCAACATAATCAGCATATGTAGAGATACTAAAATGCACACGAACAGTACGTGTTACCTTAACCTTGCCGCTGTTGTTGAACCATTGGATGTAGTAAGGATGTGGATGTGGTCTTGTGGTGAGAGATAGCTTCTCCACCATCTCCATGCTAGCCAAGTTGTTACAGCTCCCTCCATCTATGATGACGCGAACAGAACGTTCCTTCACAACTCCCTTTGTATGGAACAAATTATGCCTCTGATTTTGCTCTGCTTGTGTGACCTGCACACTCAAAACACGTTGAGCAACTAAACATTCATACCCGTCAGCGTCTTCAGGAGCCATATATTGCGTCTCATTTTCAGAATCATCTCCACCATGTTCTTCACGTGTAATAAGAGCCAAAGTCTCCTCATCATAGTCACTAGCGGACTCATACCCACCATCCTCAGTAGCAATCATGACACGCTGAGATTTGCATTCTCTCGCAAAATGTCCTCTTCCCTTACAACGACGACAAATAATATCACTTGTGTGCCCTGTCGATGGCATGGAAGAAGAAGAGCTCTGCACAGGCCCGGCAGGTGTGCTCTTGGCAGAGAGTGGTGGTTGTGCCTGCTTTCTTGTATCACGGCTGGAGGTGGCACCTGATGGAGGTGATGGTGAAGTGGAAGTAGAAGATGCACGCGGTGTCCATGAGGAAGGTCGACCTGCAGAAAAGTTAGTTCGCGCCAATGGCTGTCGATCCTGCACTTCACGTTCAGCTTTACAAGCAAGATGGAATAAACGAGTGATATTATTATAATCCTTATACTCTAGAATGGTCTGAATCTCTTTATTTAATCCACCCATAAAACGTGCAAGCATAGCTTCATTCTCCTCAACAATACCACATCTAATCATGCCAGTTTGTAATTCCTGATAATATTCTTCTACAGAATTTTTTCCTTGTCTTAAACGCTGCAATTTTTGAAGTAATTCACGTTGATAATATGGTGGAACCCAACGAGTACGCATAGCAGTTTTCAAAGCAGCCCAAGTAGCTGGAACAGGATATAATCTACAATGTTCAGACCACCAAACACAGGCAAAGCTAGTGAAAGCACAAACAGCAGCAGGAACACGTCTCTCCTCAGGATATTGTAAACATGTAAATCGTTGTTCAGTTTCTAACTCCCAAGTAAGATATATATCAGGAACATATCTACCCTCAAATGGTGGAATATTCAATTTCAGTTTAGGGAGATGGTCATGATCTCGTACCACATGATATGTGATAGAGGCAAAGGTGTCCCGATCTTTCGATGAGATGATAACTATCGATTTGGTGGAGACGACTTTGACGATCCGACTACAAACGTGCACGACGTTGCGCCTTATCAATCGCTAAACCAATCTCCTGAGGTTACTGACGATGCCGGAAGCACGATCAGCCTGACCACGAAGGTCTATTCCTGCAAGCAATCGAAGAACGAGCAAGAATATGATAATGCAATCTGAATATTGCGAATATATATGAAGCATTGATAGTGGTGGGAATCCGTAAGCGGTCTTGGTCTGGTCGTTGGACACAAACGAAGTACACGAAGTTGCAATGGCTAACTTTTAACTAAACAAATTCCAAAGTCTAAACGACGCCCTAAGGGCTGTATATATGGAGGAAGAGGGGGGGGATTTCGTGGCCCTTGAGGAAGGGGTCCGAAACCAACCCTATCTCTTGTTTCCCCACACATACGGACTCTAAAAACAGCCTATACTTATGTATTTCGAAATTACATGGGCCTGGCCCAATAATAAGGTGACGCAGCACCTAGAATAGCCTCTGGACGAAAGTTATGAAGTAGCATCTTGTATATTTCGTCCAAGGCTTCATGCACGCATTATGGTGGCTTCAACGTCCTGAAATCATCACTTGTAACTCCGTTCTTGTTCCCCATGCGCATGCCATCATCTCCATGCTTGTTCTTGCTCCAATGTTCATCCTTCTCAAAGCTAGGCCCTTCATTTGTAAGCAAAACAAATGTATCCAATTTAGGCAGCATCATATTCTCATGAACATTAGAATCATTAGCAAGAAACGAAAGTACCTGGTAATTTAATTGGCGTGCGCGAGCTCTAGTAATTGGTCCAGTATGTATAGCAGCAGGGACTGTGGGTGTAATAATTGTATTGATGTCCTCATCAATATGTGTTTTTCTTGGAGCGTCTTAGATGATTTGAGTCTTTGCTTTTTAGTTTGCCACAATCATCCTTGTTGTACACACCTTTTGAGAGAGACACGCATGAATCGTGATTTATTAAAATACTCTATGTGCTTCATTTATATCTTTTGAGCTAGGCAAATTTGCTCTAGTGCTTCACTTATATCTTTTTAGAGCACGGCGGTGGTTTCATTTTATAGAAATTGATGAACTCTCGCACTTCACTTATATTATTTTGAGAGTCTTTAAAACAGCATGGTAATTTGCTTTGTTTATAAAATTAGTCCTAATATGATAGGCATCCAAGAGGGATATAATAAAAACTTTCATATAAAGTGCATTGAATACGATGAGAAGTTTGATTCCTTATGATTGTTTTGAGATATGAAGATGGTGATATTAGAGTCATGCTAGTAAGTAGTTATGAATTTGAGAAATACTTGTGTTAAGGTTTGTGAGTCCCGTAGCATGCACGTATGGTGAACCGTTATGTAACGAAGTTGGAGCATGAGATATTTTTTGATTGTCTTCCTTATGAGTGGCGGTCGAGGATGAGCGATGGTCTTTTCCTACCAATCTATCCCCCTAGGACCATGCGCGTAGTACTTTGTTTCGATGACTAATAGATTTTTGCAATAAGTATGTTAGTTCTTTATGACTAATGTTGAGACCATGGATTATACGCACTCTCACCTTTCCACCATTGCTAGCCTCTCTAGTAACTTCCTCAAAACAACCACCATACCTACCTATTATGGCATTTCCATAGCCATTCCGAGATATATTGCCATGCAACTTTCCACCATTCCGTTTATTATGACACGCATCATCATTGTCATATTGCTTTGCATGATCATGTAGTTGACATCATATTTGTGGCAAAGCCACCATTCATCATTTTTATGCATGTCACTCTTGATTCATTGCACAGCCCAGTACACCGCCGGAGGCATTCACATAGAGTCATATTTTGTTCTAGTATCGAGTTGTAATTTTTGACTTGTAAGTAAATAAAAGTGTGATGATCTTCATTATTAGAGCATTGTCCCATGTGAGGAAATAAAAAAGAGAGAAAAGGCCAAAAAAATAAGGACCAAAAAATGAGAGAAAAAGAGAGAAGGGACAATGTTACTATCCTTTTACCACACTTGTGCTTCAAAGTAGCACCATGATCTTCTTGATAGAGAGTCTCCTATGATATCACTTTCATATACTAGTGGGAATTTTCATTATAGAACTTGGCTTGTATATTCCAACGATGGGCTTCCTCAATACGCCCTAGGTCTTCATGAGCAAGCAAGTTGGATGCACACCCACTTAGTTTTCTTTTTTGAGCTTTCATAAACTTTTAGCTCTAGTGGATCTGTTGCATGGCAATCCTACTCACTCACATTGATATCTATTGATGGGCGTCTCCATAGCCCGTTGATACGCCTAGTTGATGTGAGACTACCTCCTTCTTTTTGTCTTCTCCACAACCACCGTCTATACCACCTATAGTGCTATGTCCATGGCTCACGCTCATGTATTGCGTGAAAGTTGGAAAAGTTTGAGAACTTCAAAAGTATGAAACAATTGTTTGGCTTGTCATCAGGGTTGTGCATGATTTAAATATTTTGTGTGATGCGGATGGAGCATAGCCAGGCTATATGATTTTGTAGGGATAAGCTTTCTTTGGCCATGTTATTTTGAGAATACATAATTATTTTGTTAGTATGCTTGAAGTATTATTCTGTTTATGTCAATATTAAACTTTTGTTTTGAATCATACAGATCTGAACATTCATGCCATAATACAGAGAATTATATGGATAAATATGTTAGGTAGCATTCCAGATCAAAATTTCTGTTTTTATCATTTACCTACTCGAGGACGAGCAGGAATTAAGCTTGGGGATGCTTGATGCGTCTCCAACGTATCTATAATTTTTTATTGTTCCATGCTATTATATTGTCTGTTTTGGATGTTTTATATGCATTAATCTGCTATTTTATATGATTTTTGGGACTAACCTATTAACCTAGAGCCCAGTGCCAGTTCCTGTTTTTCCTTGTTTTAGAGTTTCGTAGAAAAGTAATACCAAACGGAGTCCAAATGGAATGAAACTTTCGCGATGATTTTTCTTGGACCAGAAGACATCCATAGGGCTTGGAGTGCACGTCGGGAAAGCCATGAGGCGGAGACAAGGTCGGGAGGCACGCCCAGGGCGTAGGGCGCGCCCCCACCCTTGTGGGCCCTCGTGACTCCGTCGACCTATTTCTTCTGCCTATATATTCTCAAATATCCCAAAACCTTCCAAGAGAGCCACGAAACAACTTTTCCACCGCCGCAACCTTCTGTACCCGTGAGATCCCATCTAGGGGCCTTTTCCGGCGTCCTGCCGGAGGGGGATTCGATCACCGAGGGATTCTACATCAACACCATTGACTCTCCGATGAAGCGTGAGTAGTTTGCCACAGACCTACGGGTCCATAGCTAGTAGCTAGATGACTTCTTCTCTCTCTTTGATTCTCAATACCATATTCTCCTCGATGTTCTTGGAGATCTATTCGATGTAATACTCTTTTGCGGTGTGTTTGCCGAGATCCGATGAATTCTGGATTTATGATCAGCTTATCTATGAATATTATTTGAATCTCCTCTGAATTCTTATATGCATGATTTGATATCTTTGCAAGTCTCTTCGAACTATCGATTTGGTTTAGCCACCTAGATTGGTTTTTCTTGCAATGGGAGAAGTGCTTAGCTTTGGGTTTAATCTTGCGGTGCTCGATCCTAGTGACAGAAGGGGAACCGACACGTATTGTATTGTTGCCATCCAGGATAAAAAGATGGGGTTTTCATCATATTGCTTGAGTTAATTCCTCCACATCATGTCATCTTTCGTAATGCGTTACTCTGTTCTTATGAACTTAATACTCTAGATGCAGGCAGGAGTCGGTCGATGTGTGGAATCATAGTAGTAGATGCAGAATCATTCTGGTTTACTTGACACGGACGTGATGCCTATATTCATGATCATTGCCTTAGATATCGTCATAACTTTGCGCTTTTCTATCAATTGCTCGGCAGTAATTTGTTCACCCACCGTAATACTTTCTATCTTGAGAGAAGTCTCTAGTGAAACCTATGGCCCCGGGGTCTACTTTCCATCATATAAGTTTCCGATCTACAATTTTAGTTTCCTATTTACTTTCTTTGCAATCTTTTACTTTCCGTTCCATAAATCAAAAGTACCAAAACTATTATTTACTATTTATCCGTCTCTATCAGGTCTCACTTTGCAAATAACCGTGAAGGTATTGACAACCCCTTTATCGCGTTGGGTGCAAGTTTGTGTTTGTTTGTGCAGGTATTCGGTGGCCTCCACGTTTTCTCCTACTAGATTGATGCCTTGGTTCTCAAAACGGAGGGAAATACTTACTCTACTTTGCTGCATCACCCTTTCCTCTTCAAGGGAAAAACCAACGCAAGCTCAAGAGGTAGCAGGCCTCCTAGAGTTTCATCAGGAAAATTGTGCTTAAGAATAAGTTGTTGATCAAAGAAGATTTTATCTATTTCATTTCTTTCATGCACGTGCATATCGTTTTCATGGTCTAGCAAATATTGTTCTTGCGGATCAGTAGGAGGTAAGGCAATAGAAGCAAGACCAATTATTTCATCCTTACTAGGCAATTATTTATCATGAGGTTGTCTATGAAATTTAGAGAAATTAAACTCATGAGACACATCACATTACCAAAATTGACATTGATAGATTCTTAATTGTAATCTATCTTAGCATTAACAATGTTCAAGAAAGGTCTACCAAATATTATGGGACAAAATTCATCTTGTGGAGAACAATGAACTAGAAAATTAGTAGGGTATTTTATTTTCCTACACAAGACTTCAACATCTCTAACAATCCCAAGTGGTGTGATAGTATCTCTATTAGCAACCTTAGTAGTAACATCAATATCTTCTATTTTAGGAGGTGCAATATCATTCATAATCTCTTGGTATAAAGTAGAAGGCATAGCACCGACACTAGCACCCAATAACATAAGTCATGATAATAATGATCTCCTATTTTAACTGAACCAATAGGCATGCCAACAAGGGGCACATTTTTATCTTTAGCATCATGTTTGGCAATTCTAGTAGCTTGATCACAAAAATAAATAACATGCCCATCAACATTATCGACCAAAAAATCTTTAACCGTAGCATGTTTCTTTATCCTAACAGGGAAAGGTGGTTTTTCAATATAAGGGGTAGGCACAACTGGATCAACATTGCAAATGATAGTTTCAGCTTTAACTATAACTAGCTCCTCTATCTTTTCTTTAACAGGTGGATGATATTTAAACCATTTCTCCTTAGGGAGATAAACATGAGTAGCAAGTGATTCATAGAAGGAGGCTACTATCTCAGAGTCAAGTCCATATTTAGTGCTAAACTTGTGAAAAGCATCGGTATCCATAAAAGAATAAACACAATCGAACTTAAGTGTTATACCTGACTCATTACCTTTGTCGAGTTCCCAATATTCGGAGTTGCATTACATTCTTTCCAGAAGGTTCCACCTGAATTCAATAGTTTTCTTCATAAAAGATCCAGTCGAAGAAGAACCGAGCACGGTTTGATCATTATGAGAAAGCCGGGCATAAAAATTTTGTAAGATAATTTCCTTTGAGAGCTCATGATTGGGGCATGTATACGTCATATATTTAAGACTCCCCCAAGGTTGAGCGATGCTTTCTCCTTTACGAGGCCAAAAATTATATATGTAATTCCGATCACGATGAACTAGATGCATAGGATAAAACTTTTGATGAAATTCCAATTTCAATCGATTCCAGTCCCAAGCTCCAATATCATTGCATTGCCTATACCATGTCAATGCCTTCCCACCCCCCCAAAGATAGAGGGAAAACCTTCTTCTTAAGCTCATCTCCGGGTAGACTTGCAAGCTTAAATAATCCACAAACTTCATCCACATAGATTAGGTGCATATTGGGATGTAGTGTTCCGTCTCCTCCATAAGGATTAGCTAGCAGTTTCTCTAATATACCCGAAGGAATCTCATAACAAATATTTTCATTAGAGTAGGTTGAGGAGCAACTCTTTGTGCTTCTGGTCAAGGTGAAGATACCCCGAACAAATCCCTCAAAGGATTGTTTTCCATAGTAGCAAGTAACAGTAAATTTCAGCATGTAATATAAATTTTCCCTTACCAATTTCCACTCACCAAAAGCGCTTCACTCCCCGGCAAAGGTGCCAGAAAAGGGACCTGATGACCCACAAGTATAGGGGATCAATTGTAGTCCTTTAGATAAGTAAGAGTGTGGAACCCAATGAGGAGCAGAAGGAAATGACAAGCGATTTTCAGCAAAGTATTTTCTGGAACCACTGAAATTATCGGTAACAGGTAGTTTGATAGAAATGTAATTTGTAACAAGTAACAATAGTAACAATAGGTGCAGCATGGTAGCCCAATCCTTTTTGTAGCAAGGGACAGGCCAGAACAATCTCTTATAATAAGTAAAACGTTCTCGAGGACACACGGGAATTTCATGTAGTCACTTTCAGCATGTTGGTTTGATTCGCGTTCGCTAGTTTGATAATTTGATATGTGGGTGGACCGGTGCTTGGGTGTTGTTCTTACTTGAACAAGGATCCCACTTATGATTAACCCCTCTTGCAAGCATCTGCAACTACGAAAGAAGAATTAAGATAACATCTAACCATAGCATTAAACATATGGATCCAAATCAGCCCCTTACGGAATAGCGCGTAAACTACGGTTTAAGCTTCTACCACTCTAGCAACCCATCATCTAATAACTACTCCACAATGCATTCCCTTAGGCACAAAGATGGTGAAGTGTCATGTAGTTGACGTTCACATAACACCACTAAGGGAATCACAACACACATCATCAAAATATTGAACAAATACCAAATTCACATGATTACTTATCACAAGACTTCTCCCATGTCCTCCAGAACAAACACAAATACTCACAAATCATATTCATGCTGAAGATTAGAGGGATAATAAATAGCTTGATAGATCTGAACATATAATCTTCCACCAAATCAACCGACTAGCATCAACTACAGGATGTAATCAACACTACTAGTCACCCACAGGTACCAATATGAGGTTTTGATATAAAGATAGAACACAAGATATGAACTATGGTTTTGAGATGAGATGGTGCTGGTGAAGATGTTGATGAAGATTGGTCCTCCCAAGATGAGAAGGTTGTTGCTGATGATGATGGCTTCGATTTCCCCCTCCCGGAGGGCAGTATCCCCGGCAGAATCGCTCCGCCGAAGAGCAAAAGTGCTCCTGCCCAAGTTCCGCCTCGAGACGGCGGCACTCCATCCTGAAAGTCCTCTCTTGATTTTTTTAGGACAAATGGGCTTATGTACCAGAAGATGGGCACCGGAGGCTGGCCATGGGCCCCACTACCAACTAGGGCACGCTAGGGGGGCAGGCACGCCATGGTGCCTAGTGAGCACCTGGGTGGCCCCATCTAGTATTTCTTTTCTCCAATAATTCTTGTATATTCCAAAATAAATCTCCGTAAAATTTTAGCTCATTTGGAGATGTGCAGAATAGGTATATCTAACATAGCTTTTTTAGGTCTAGAATTCCAGCTGCCGGTAATCTCCCTCTTTGTGTAAACCTTGCATATTACGAGAGAAAAGGTATTAGAATTACTCCACAAAGTGTTATATTGAATCAAAACAGCATAGATGATAGTAGGAAAACATGAAGCAAAATGGACGTAT
Organism: Triticum aestivum; assembly: GCF_018294505.1. Classification (NCBI taxonomy): domain Eukaryota; kingdom Viridiplantae; phylum Streptophyta; class Magnoliopsida; order Poales; family Poaceae; genus Triticum; species Triticum aestivum. The sequence goes on from NC_057805.1 coordinate 209,836,131, forward strand.
AAACGTTCCTTTACATTAAGAGTTTGCATATCCAAAAACAAAAAGTGCATGACAACCTTTGCTTCCCTTTGCGAGGGGCCTATCTTTTACCTTTATGTATTTACTTCTCATGCAAAGAGTCAATCGTATTACCCGCTATTCCTTTTTCATTTTTCTCTTTGCAAGCATCATGTGGTGGGGAAAGATCTAGGCATATATATCCAGTTGGATATGGGTAATCATAATACTTTGTTGGGAAATTCTAATGCTTTTTCTCCCTTAATTTGCATGATTTACATGAAGATGGAGATTGCCGATAGCTGGAATTCTGGAACTGAAAAAGCTACATCAGAGATACCTATTCTGGACAACTCCAAATGAGCTGAAATTTCACGAAGAATTATTTTGGAATGTATAAACAATACTAGAGAAAAGAAATACCAAAGGGGACCACCAGGTGCCCTTGAGGCACCAGGGCATGCCCACCCCCCTAGGCGCACCCTGGTGGTGAGTGGGGCCCTGGCCAGCCTCTGAGGCCCATCTTCTGCTATATGAAGCCATTTTCCCTAGAAAAATAAGAAGAGGACTTTCGGGACAAGCGCCGCCGTCTTGAGGCAGAACCTGGGCAGGAGAGCTTTTGCTCTCTGGCGGAGCGATTTCGCCGGGGATACTTGAAATCGAAGCCATCGACATCACCAACAACCTTCTCATCATGGGAGGATCAATCTTCATCCACATCTTCACTACCACCATCTCATCTCAAACCCGAGTTCATCTCTTGAATTCAATCTTTGTCTCAAAACCTCAGATTAGTACTTGTGGGTTGCTAGTAGTGTTGATTACACCTTGTAGTTCATGCTAGTTGGTTTTCTTGGTGGAAGATTATATGTTTAGATCCCAGATGATATTCAATACCCCTCTAGTCTTGAGCATGAATATGATTTGTGAGTAGTTACTTTTGTTCTTGAGGACATGGGAGAAGTCTTGTCATAAGTAATCATTTGAATTTGGTATTCGTTCAATATTTTGATGATATGTATGTTGTTGTTTCCCTTAGTCGTGTCATGTGAACGTCGACAACATGACACTTCACCATATTTGGGCATAAGGGAAGGCATTGTGGAGTAGTAATTAGATGATGGGTTGCTGGAGTGACAGAAGCTTAAACCCTAGTTTTTGCGCTATTCCGTAAGGGGCTGATTTGGATCCATATATTTCATGCTATGGTTAGATTTATGTTAATTCTTCTTTCGTAGTTGCGGATGCTGGTGAGAGGGGGTAATCATAAGTGGGAATCTTTTTCAATAAGAACATCACCCAAGCACCGGTCTACCCACATACCAAATTATCAAAGTACTGAACACGAATCAAACAAACATGATGAAAGTGACTAGATGAAATTCCCGTGTGTCCTCAAGAATGCTTTGCTTATTATAAGAGACCGTTCTGGTCTATCTTTTGCTAAAAAAGGGATTCGGCTACCTTGTTGCACCTTTGTTACCGTTACTACTTGTTGGTTGGTACAAATTACCTTGCTATCAAACTACTTGTTACTGATAATTTCAGTGCTCGCAGAAACTACCTTGGTGAAAACCGCTTGTCATTTCCTTCTGCTCCTCGTTGGGTTCGACACTCTTACTTATCGAAAGGAGTACGATTGATACCCTATACTTGTGGGTCATCGCCCACCTGTCAAGCCACATCACCATCCCTTCTCCCTTCTTGTGCAACCGCTCGCCCACGTCCCCATGACTCTATGCACGCACGCGCACGCACGATCTCCACCATGCGCACCCTGGCCACGCCGTGATGCCCTAACATGTCGTGTAAGAAGCCCTTGAGCCCCTCTCATTTTGTCCCATATCACAGTACCCCTCTGCCCCAGGCTGCCTTGCCGTGGCCTCACCTTTGTCATTTTGCCCTATCTCATCGCTGGCCAAATTCCTGTGGCACAACCACCCTCCCGATCAACCACAGCCACCACCAGCCCCGTTGTGCCACAGCGCACCTCCCAGACATTTTCTAAGAGCCCAAGACCCCTGGACGCCCAACTCCATCGAGACCTGAAGCCCTCCACCTCTTTGAACTCGACATCGGCAACCACTGAGGTAGATGGCTTGTCCCACCATGTCTAATGCGTTCGCCGCGTTTTCGTGCATCTCCTGACCCCCTTGTTTTGCCTAGTAGTGCACCACAACATCGACTGCGTACAGGACTGAGGAATCCGTTGCCTCGGCCAACACAGACGAGCTTCTCCATGATGCCTCCATCGTCCACAGCCTTGACCTAGGCCACCATCAACCTCGCCGTCGTCTCCCGCATCCGGTCGTGCCCTCCTCCATCACGAGGACCCACCAGAATAGTGAATCTGCTCACTCCTGAGCCGCACGCCGTTGTCCGCCCCCGTCCCCGCCGTCTCCGGCCACCCTCCGGTGACCTAGCTGAAGTGAGCACCCCCTCTGTTTAATCTCTTATGAGTTAACCCTAACATATGATCTCACAGCACAATGACATGAACACCATGCACAACACCTGTTGTATGTTTGATTGTATTGTATGATTGGATATGATTGCTCTTTACTTACGATAGATCGGAGAGCAACGAGTAACGTGATCAAGATTGTGAGATTGAATAAGTCAATACAAGCAAGTGGAACCTTTGATCATAACCTTTGTTTTCATGCATGGTAGTTGTTTTCAACTAGGAAATCCCCTATAGGATTATTTACTTTATGCTTGACAGAACCTAGTAGAATGACATAGGTCTATTTATGCCCTGGCCTTGTAACCAATGAGTAGTTCCTTAGCTGCTCACCTATAGGATTATTTACTTTATGCTTGACAGAACCCAGTTGATGCGGAGCATCCTACGATCATCCCCATGTACGCTCGAGCATACGCCATTGGACCTAAGGTGAACTCGCTCCTTTTCGAATCTTTCCTTTCCGCATGTAAGACATGGATGCTACCTCAAGCGCGGACCTTGTTCATACTCAGGTACACCCGAGGAGACCATGGAGAACCCTAGGACCAAGGCCAAGCATGCGCAGAAGTGAAGGAAGGAGAAGGAAGAAGAGCCAGCTGGTACAGGCCCCGGACATCCGGCCCGACCCCCGGAAATCCGGCCCCTTCCTATCCAGAGAGCTCCGGAAGTGACCCCGACAGCCCGGACATCCGGCCCCATGCCCTGGACATCCGGCACCTCCCGAAGCCCCGGACATCCGGCCCCTTCGCCCGGACATCCGGCCCCAGCTATCCAAAGAGCACCGAGACCAGCCCCGCTAGCCCGGAGATCCGGCCGCAAGCCCGGACATCCGGCTCATCCCTAAGGCCGGGACATCTGGCCCGACGCCCGGACATCCGGCTCCGCCTGTCTGCGCATAGTGAACGGCCGAGGCCCATGTACCCCTTCGCCCACCTAGACTATATATACTCCTCCTCCTCCCTCTTTCTACGGTTAGCATTGGTTTAGCTCATATGTGAGATAGAGCTTTGCTCATCCAGTACGAATCCACTCCACGAGAGAGACCGCGGCCCCTCTACGGAGAAGATCCCCTTGGATTCAAGACCCCCTCTTGGGTGGCCCCATCAAGACCTCCTCACGGAGAAGAACCGGTTACCTTTGTATTGTCCCTTGTTGATTGTGGATCTTGTATCTCCTCTCGTGTTCCGAGGATCTAGCACATGTGTGACCGTATCTCGTTGGTTTGAGTGTTTCTCTTGTGTTTCCCTTTGTGATTTCCCCTTGTGTTCTTTGTGTTCTTCGCGGGATCCGCTCCTTTCGTGAAAGATCGGCCGTATAGGGTTTCACCCTACATCATCTTGGATCAGAGCAGGTTGATCACGTAATTGGAGCCCCTACCCCTCTTTTTCTAGCTTGATTTTGTTGTGTTCTTCCCCAATTTTGAAAATCCCGACCAAAAATAGCCGCAATTTTTTTGTGATGATGTTGTGTTGGATTTGATACATGGATTTGCTTTGTTACTAGTGGATCTAGCTTTTCCCCAATTTTGCCCACTTTCCATCCACGAAATTTCCGCAATTTTGCCCCCGAAATCATCAATTTCCGCCCCCAAAATAGAGTTCCTCGAGTTCATCCTCGGATCTGGAGCCCGGACATCCGGCCCATAGCCCCGGACATCCGGCTCCTGGAGCACAAAATCCGCACGGTTCTGGACATCAGCCCCCGGATATCCGGCCCCCACCGTCGGATTTCCGACCCCTAGGATTTCAGCCTTCCCCGTTTCACCGTTTTGTGCATAACTAATTCATCCGGAGTCCGATTTTGACGTTCTTTAGCTCGTTTTGAAGCTATTTACACCCCCATCCCACAAAATATATCCAAAACCATTTGACTCCATCAAATTTTTGGCACTTTGGCATCTTTGCCTAGGGCTTCCACCATAACTTCCGCATTGCCACCACCGACTTCCGCAACCTAACCAATTTTGTTCCCCATTCCATTTGTGGTTGTTTGAGTTGTGATTCGGGTCTCCTAAGGTGTTTAGGCTACTTAGGGACGGTTGATTCTTCATGAACCACCACCATAACTTCCTCTTAGGCTTACCCACCATACACTTCCGCCAACCCAACTTAACCCAATTTTGATTGTGTTGTGAGTTGTGTCTCCTAATGTGTTTCGGCTACTTAGGGACCGTGCTTCCAACTCCGACACCGTGTATAGTACACCACCTTACCCTCCACTTCCGCATTGCGTACTCCAAACCCCATCATTCCATTTCCGCAATCCCATTGAGTTTCCGCAAAACCACCACCGCATTCCCGCTACCACCATTTGACTTTTGACGTTTGAGATTTTGAGTTTGCGATTTTTCCGTTTCCTAAGGTGTTTCGGCTACTTAGGGACGAGTCTCCATCATCTTGGTATCTACATCAAGAACACCGCCACTCATCATCGCCACGGACGGTAACCTCCATATCATCTTGGTATCATGCTAGCCCTCCATTGTATATTCCCTTGCAATTGCATTGATAACCCCTAGCCCATTTTGCGTCACTTGCCTATTGAGACTAGCCATTTGAGTATTGCCGGCAACGTTACTTGCGCACATTAGTGATCTACACCTTCCATTGCATACATACCATATCATATTGGTATCATCATATCATATCTTGTGTCACAAGATTGTTCCCGCATATACACAATTGCTATCTTGGTTTGTGCATTTCGCAAAGTGGCCATACAATAAAGAAAGAAAGAATAAGCTTTTAAGCAAAAGAGTGAACAAAGAGCTTGTAAGCAAGTGCCATAGCATCATACCACATTGCATATAAGATTGTCATATCCGATCATCTTGGATCATCTTGAAAGAACCACCGGGAACCATACATACATATCATACTAGGGATAGAAGTCGTTGCATTTTTTTCATCCTATAGGTTGTGCACAAGTGTCGTATCCACCTATTGAGCAATCGTGCTAGCATCTCTCTTGAGTTGTGCAACCCAAGCATTTTCTGTGGATTCCACATTTTGTGCTCATTCCTTGGTTGCACGACCCCATTTATCTATCCGTGTGTGTGTTTCCGCGTGCCACATATTGCTATTGGTCTACTTGTTTCACTTGCGAATTTGTGAATCTTTTTCAACATTATTGACTCTTGCTAACACTTTGCATCAAATTTTTGTGCCACTATCCTCACCAAGCTACTCCATAAGCCTTACTTGTGTAGGTATGAGAAATTGACAAGATAGGTACCAATTGTGCTCTTTCGTTGTTACATTATTGAGTGATCATTGATCCATCTTCAACATCGGTCAAGGTACATTTGGTATAGTTCTTCTCTTTCTCCCACTCATATTTGCTTGAGTCTTGTGATGGATAGGCAAGGCATTTCATCTCCGGTCTCCGAGAACAACGATGGCGCGAACAACTACGTCACCAAATCGTCAATCTTCGATCTACAACGACAAATGCAAGGCGCACAATCAAGATTGCGAGAGCGCATCGACAATCTCGCCATCGACATAGGATGCTCCGAAGCACATACAAGAGACTACTTCGACAACAAGCTTTCCGCACAAAAGAAGGAGGAAGATGCAAGGATGGAGGAGATTTGGACTTTGTTGGCCAAACGTTCTTACCCTTCGTCATCCTCAAGGCGACGGCGAGCAAGTCGACCATCTTTGGAGCGCCCAAGCGATACAAGCGCAAGTTTTCCACGTCCACATCTCCATGGCGACCAACATCACGTTCGTGATCCACATCGTCATGAAGGGCAAGTCACCTCCAAGCATCATGTGCACGACAACGACGAACAACGTCTACTACAAGCTCAAGTGCGACAACGACACCATCATCATGAAGATGCTCCACAAGCGCAAACGTACAAGTCCCAACAAGCCATACTTCACACCAAGTCCTAGGTTCATGAGCACAAGAGAAGACTGCGAGACAAGCACCACCAAGACGGAGCTACGACTACAACAACCACTTCGGCATCTTCGCCAAGTGCTATGAAGGCATCTTCGCCTTTGGACGTACGGCATCTTCGCCTACTTCCCATGAGTTCGCCTACATCGTGATGAGGACATCAATACCATTGTTACACCCACAGGCCCTGCTGCTATACATACTGGACCAATTACTAGAGCTCGCGCACGCCAATTAAATTACCAGGTACTTTCGTTTCTTGGTAATGATTCTAATGTTCATGAGAATATGATGCTGCCTAAATTGGATACATTTGTTTTGCTTACAAATGAAGGGCCTAGCTTTGGGAAGGATGAACATTGGAGCAAGAACAAGCATGGAGATGATGGCATGCGCATGGGGGACAAGAACGGAGTTACAAGTGATGATTTCAGGACATTGAAGCCACCATAATGCGTGCATGAAGCCTTGGACGAAATATACAAGATGCTACTTCATAACTTTCGTCCAGAGGCTATTCTAGGTGCTGCGTCACCTTATTATTGGGCCAGGCCCATGTAATTTCGAAATACTTGAGTATAGGCCATTTTTAGAGTCCGTATGTGTGGGGAAACAAGAGATAGGGTTGGTTTCGGACCCCTTCCCCAAGGGCCATGATAGAGGCAAAGGTGCCCCGTCTTTCGATGAGATGATGGATATCGCTTTGGTGGAAGTCGACTTTGACGATCCGACTACGAACGTGCGATGACGTCGCGCCTTAGCAATCGCTAAACCAACTCCGAGAGGTTATTGACCACACCGGAGCACGATCAACCTGACCACGAGGGTCTGTTTCCTGCGAGCAAACGAAGAACAAGCAAGAAACTGAGATTGCAATCTGGATATTGCGAATATAAGATGAAAGCTTTATTGATCAAGGTGGGGTTCTGTGACGCCTTTGTCTGGTCGTTGAACACAAACGAAGTACGCGAAGTTGCAGCTATGGCGAACTTTTAATCTAAACAAAACCCAAAGTCTAAACGACGCCCTAAGGGCTGTATATATGGAGGAAGAGGGGGGAATTTCGTGGCCCTTGGGGAAGGGGTCCGAAACCAACCCTATCTCTTGTTTCCCCACACATACGGACTCTAAAAATAGCCTATACTCAAGTATTTCGAAATTACATGGGCCTGGCCCAATAATAAGGTGACGCAGCACCTAGAATAGCCTCTGGACGAAAGTTGTGAAGTAGCATCTTGTATATTTCGTCCAAGGCTTCATGCACGCATTATGGTGGCTTCAATGTCCTGAAATCATCACTTGTAACTCCGTTCTTGTCCCCCATGCGCATGCCATCATCTCCATGCTTGTTCTTGCTCCAATGTTCATCCTTCTCAAAGCTAGGCCCTTCATTTGTAAGCAAAACAAATGTATCCAATTTAGGCAGCATCATATTCTCATGAACATTAGAATCAGTACCAAGAAACGAAAGTACCTGGTAATTTAATGGGCGTGCGCGAGCTCTAGTAATTGGTCCAGTATGTATAGCAGCAGGGGCTGTGGGTGTAACAATGGTATTGATGTCCTCATCATCCTCCCCTTCTTGAAATGAAGTCGTCCTCGACGGAAGCTCATCTCCCTCACCCAAATAAGGCTTCAAATCTGCAATGTTAAAAGTGGGACTAACCCCAAAATCTGCAGGCAGCTCAAGTTTATATGCATTATCATTTATTTTCTCTAACACCTTAAAAGGACCATCAGCACGTGGCATTAGCTTTGATTTGCGCAAATCAGGAAATCTATCCTTACGCAAATGTAACCAAACAAGATCTCCAGGTGCAAACACAACATGTTTTCTACCCTTATCTCCAGCAAGTTTATATTTAGCATTCATACGCTCAATGTTTTCCTTAGTTAACTCATGCATTTTTAAGATCAATTCAGCACGTTGTTTAGCATCAAAATTAACCTTCTCCGAAGATGGAAGAGGCAACAAATCAATAGGTGCATGAGTTAGGAAACCATACACAATTTCAAAATGGCACATCTTAGTAGTAGAATGCAATGAACGATTATAGGCAAACTCAATATGAGGCAAGCATTCTTCCCACATTTTCTTATTATTCTTCAAAACAGCCCTAAGCATAGTAGACAATGTTCTATTGACTACTTCAGTTTGTCCATCAGTTTGGGGGTGACAAGTAGTACTAAAAAGCAGTTTAGTCCCCAACTTAGCCCATAAACATCTCCAAAAGTGGCTAAGAAATTTAGTATCACGATCTGAAACAATAGTATTTGGCACACCATGCAAACGAATAATTTCACGGAAGAACAAATCAGTAACATTAACAGCATCATCGCTTTTATGACATGGTATAAAGTGTGCCATTTTTTAGAATCTATCCACGACAACAAATATGCTATCCCTCCCCTTCTTTGTTCGAGGTAAACCTAAAACAAAGTCCATAGATATATCCTCCCAAGGAACACTAGGTACAGGCAAAGGCATATATAAACCATGAGGATTGAGTCGTGACTTAGCTTTTTGACATGTAGTGCAGCGAGCAACAAAACGCTCAACATCCCGTCTCATCTTTGGCCAAAAGAAATGTGTAGCAAGTACGTCCTCCGTCTTCTTCACGCCAAAGTGTCCCATTAATCCTCCTCCATGCGCCTCCTGCAACAACAAAAGACGAAGAGAGCTTGTTGGAATGCATAGCTTGTTAGCACGGAACACAAATCCATCATTAACGACAAACTTGTTCCAGGTTCTTCCTTCTTTACAATTCTCCAAAACATCTTTAAAATCAGCATCATGCACATATTGATCTTTGATGGTCTCCAAACCAAATATTTTGAAGTCAAGTTGTGAAAGCATAGTATAGCGACGAGACAATGCATCAGCAATAACATTTTCTTTACCCTTCTTGTGTTTAATGACATAAGGGAAAGTTTCAATGAATTCAACCCATTTAGCATGTCTACGATTCAGTTTAGCTTGACTTTTAATATGTTTCAAAGATTCATGATCAGAATGTATAACAAATTCTTTGGGCCATAAATAATGTTGCCATGTTTCTAAAGTCCGAACAAGAACATATAGTTCTTTATCATAAGTAGAATAATTCAGACTAGGCCCACTCAATTTTTCAGAAAAGTATGCAACAGGTTTACCATCTTGTAATAACACACCTCCTAATCCAATTCCACTAGCATCACATTCAAGCTCAAAAGTCTTATTAAAATCAGGAAGTTGGAGTAAAGGAGCATGTGTCAACTTATCTTTCAATACCGTGAAGGCTTCTTCCTGTGCGGTACCCCAAACAAAAGGCACATCCTTCTTTGTAAGCTCGTTGAGCGGTGCAGCAATGGTGCTAAAATCTCTCACAAAACGCCTATAGAAACCAGCGAGTCCAAGAAAACTCCGCACTTGTGTGACCGTTTTGGGCTGCGGCCAACTCTCAATAGCTTCAATCTTGGCTTTATCAACTTCAATTCCCTGTGGAGTAACAACATAGCCAAGAAAAGATACTCGGTCGGTGCAAAAGGTGCACTTCCCAAGGTTACCAAACAAACGTGCATCACGTAGAGCAATAAAAACAACACGTAAATGTTCCAAATGTTCTTCCAAAGATTTGCTATAAATCAGTATATCATCAAAATAGACTACCACAAATCGTCCAATGAAAGCACGTAAAACTTCGTTCATTAGTCTCATGAAAGTACTAGGTGCATTAGCTAACCCAAAAGGCATGACTAACCACTCATATAAACCAAACTTAGTTTTAAATGCAGTTTTCCATTCATCTCCAAATTTCATACGAATTTGATGCTATCCACTACGCAAATCAACTTTGGAGAATATTGTAGAGCCACTCAATTCATCAAGCATATCATCTAGCCTAGGAATAGGATGACGATAACGAATAGTAATATTATTAATGCCTCTACAATCAACACACATACGCGACGTACCATCCTTTTTAGGCACTAGTATAATAGGAACAGCACAAGGACTAAGAGATTCGCGTATATAACCTTTGTCGAGCAGCTCCTGTACTTGACGCATAATCTCCTTCGTCTCCTCTGGATTGGTACGGTATGCTGCACGGTTGGGTAGCGATGCACCGGGAATTAAATCAATTTGATGCTCAATCCCTCGAATAGGTGGTAATCCCGGTGGCACGTCTTGTGGGAAGACGTCAGCGAACTCCTGCAAAATGTTAGTGACAGCAGGGGGCAAAGAGGAAGGCACGTCCTCGAATGAAAATAATGCCTCTTTGCACACAAAAGCATAGCAAACAGATTTGTTGAAATCTAGCTCATCAATATCAGATTTTGTGGCAAGTAAACCTGCACTTTTCAATTTAATTTCAGAAACAACACTAAATGGTTTATTATTAGGTTTCATTTGTTGCTCAAATTCTTTTGCCACAATCTGATTTTCACTCTTATTTTTCTCCTATTTTGCTTTATTAGCTCTATTAATGTCATCTTTCAAAATGGAATCAGGAGTCATAGGAAGCAAAGTAATATTTTTATCCTTATGAACAAGAGTATACTGATTGTTTCTACCATGGTGTACAGAATTTTTATCAAATTGCCATGGTCTACCAAGTAATAAGGAACATGCTTGCATGGGTACCACATCACAATCAACATAATCAGCATATGTAGAGATACTAAAATGCACACGAACAGTACGTGTTACCTTAACCTTGCCGCTGTTGTTGAACCATTGGATGTAGTAAGGATGTGGATGTGGTCTTGTCGTGAGAGATAGTTTCTCCACCATCTCCATGCTAGCCAAGTTGTTACAGCTCCCTCCATCTATGATGACGCGAACAGAACGTTCCTTCACAACTCCCTTCGTATGGAACAAATTATGCCTCTGATTTTGCTCTGCTTGTGTGACCTGCACACTCAAAACACGTTGAGCAACTAAACATTCATACCTGTCAGCGTCTTCAGGAGCCATGTATTGCGTCTCATTTTCAGAATCATCTCCACCATGTTCTTCACGTGTAATAAGAGCCAAAGTCTCCTCATCATAGTCACTAGCAGACTCATACCCACCATCCTCAGTAGCAATCATTACACGCTGAGATTTGCATTCTCTCGCATAATGTCATCTTCCCTTACAACGACGACAAATAATATCACTTGTGTGCCCTGTCGATGCCATGGAAGAAGAAGAGCTCTGTGCAGGCCCGGTAGGTGCGCGCTTGGCAGATAGTGGTGGTTGTGCCTGCTTTCTTGTATCACGGCTGGAGGTGGAACCTGATGGAGGTGCTGGTGCAGTGGAAGTAGAAGATGCACGCGGTGTCCATGATGAAGGTCGACCTGCAGAAAAGTTAGTTCGCGCCAATGGCTGTCGATCCTGTCAGTTTAGAAAAATTGAGTGGGCCTAGTCTGAATTATTCTACTTATGATAAAGAACTATATGCTCTTGTTCGGACTTTAGAAACATGGCAACATTATTTATGGCCCAAAGAATTTGTTATACATTCATGAATCTTTGAAACATATTAAAAGTCAAGCTAAACTGAATCGTAGACATGCTAAATGGGTTGAATTCATTGAAACTTTCCCTTATGTCATTAAACACAAGAAGGGTAAAGAAAATGTTATTGCTGATGCATTGTCTCGTCGCTATACTATGCTTTCACAACTTGACTTCAAAATATTTGGTTTGGAGACCATCAAAGATCAATATGTGCATGATGCTGATTTTAAAGATGTTTTGCAGAATTGTAAAGAAGGAAGAACCTGGAACAAGTTTGTCGTTAATGATGGATTTGTGTTCCGTGCTAACAAGCTATGCATTCCAACAAGCTCTCTTCGTCTTTTGTTGTTGCAGGAGGCGCATGGAGGAGGATTAATGGGACACTTTGGCGTGAAGAAGACGGAGGACGTACTTGCTACACATTTCTTTTGGCCAAAGATGAGACGGGATGTTGAGCGTTTTGTTGCTCACTGCACTACATGTCAAAAAGCTAAGTCACGACTCAATCCTCATGGTTTATATATGCCTTTGCCTGTACCGAGTGTTCCTTGGGAGAATATATCTATGGACTTTGTTTTAGGTTTACCTCGAACAAAGAAGGGGAGGGATAGCATATTTGTTGTCGTGGATAGATTCTCAAAAATGGCACACTTTATACCATGTCATAAAAGCGATGATGCTGTTAAGGTTGCTGATTTGTTCTTCCGTGAAATTATTCGTTTGCATGGTGTGCCAAATACTATTGTTTCAGATCGTGATACTAAATTTCTTAGCCACTTTTGGAGATGTTTATGGGCTAAGTTGGGGACTAAACTGCTTTTTAGTACTACTTGTCACCCCCAAACTGATGGACAAACTGAAGTAGTCAATAGAACATTGTCTACTATGCTTAGGGCTGTTTTGAAGAATAATAAGAAAATGTGGGAAGAATGCTTGCCTCATATTGAGTTTGCTTATAATCGTTCATTGCATTCTACTACTAAGATGTGCCCTTTTGAAATTGTGTATGGTTTCCTACCTCGTGCACCTATTGATTTGTTGCCTCTTCCATCTTCGGAGAAGGTTAATTTTGATGCTAAACAACGTGCTGAATTGATCTTAAAAATGCATGAGTTAACTAAGGAAAGCATTGAGCGTATGAATTCTAAATATAAACTTGCTGGAGATAAGGGTAGAAAACATGTTGTGTTTGCACCTGGAGATCTTGTTTGGTTACATTTGCGTAAGGATAGATTTCCTGATTTGCGCAAATCAAAGCTAATGCCATGTGCTGATGGTCCTTTTAAGGTGTTAGTGAAAATAAATGATAATGCATATAAACTTGAGCTGCCTGCAGATTTTGGGGTTAGTCCCAGTTTTAACATTGCAGATTTGAAGCCTTATTTGTGTGAGGGAGATGAGCTTCCGTCGAGGACGACTTCAATTCAAGAAGGGGAGGATGATGAGGACATCAATACCATTGTTACACCCACAGCCCCTGCTGCTATACATACTGGACCAATTACTAGAGCTCGCGCACGCCAATTAAATTACTAGGTACTTTCGTTTCTTGGTAATGATTCTAATGTTCATGAGTGGTATCAACACCTGGCCATGGAGATGTTGGATGTCAGCGATGCGGTATGTGCCAAGCATTTAACTATGATGTTGGAAGGGCTGGCTCGCGCATGGTTAAAGAACCTGCCCCCAACTCTATCAACACCTGGGCGAAGTTGAAGGAGTGCTTTATCAAGAATTTTCTAGGAACTTGCAAGCAACCGATGACAATTGTCAATTTGCAACACTATGTGCGGCGTGAGGATGAGTCGGCCCATCATTGGGCTCGCCAGGTTGCGAATATTATCCGCTCTTCAGATAGCATTCAGGCGGCTCAAGCTGTGTTGATCTTGGAGAAGAATTGTCATTTTTAGCCTCTTGCATAGAAGCTTGGGCGACTTAAACGCAAGTGCACTGATATGGTCAATCTCATGGCCGTACTTACTAGATATGTTGACTCTGATGGTAGGAAGGACCCTAACTCTGATGATGATAAATCTGGCAAGGGCAAGAAAAATGGCAGCGACAAGGGTCGGCAACACAATTATTGGCGCAGAATGGTAATCATAATAACCATGGTAATGGTGGAAACGCAAACACTCAGATGTCGGGTCAGATTTCGTGGCTACACTACAAAAAAATACACTTTCGTGATGATACGTGTTCGTCATAGTAGGTTACATTTTCTGTCAAGCATGTACATCCATGACGATTTTATGACAAAATCAAGATAGTCATACTTGTGCTGTCGTAGAAGTGTTCTATGGCAATAGCAAAATTATCATCACGGAAGTGTCCACTTCCATGATGATAAATGGCGCGTCATGGAAGTGCTTTCATCAAGGGTGACCGACACGTGCCATCCATCGTAATGGGTCGTCGTTAAGCTATCAGGTTCCGGTTTGGATCCGATAACCCGTTAACAGCCCCGACCAATGGGGATTTTCCATGTGTAAAATCATCATTGGCTGGAGAAAACACGTGTCGGCTCACCGTTGGGACAGATTTCATCCACTCATTGGACTGAAGGCGCCTATGATACGTCGACATGTGGCACGGCCCAACAGAGGCCCATTCCTGTGGAAAGTCCAGCCTATTTGACTTGGTCAAAAGGTGGCGGGCCGGCCCACAGAAAGCCTGTTAACGACGTGTCGGCTCACCGTTCGCATATAGCCCATTTACAGCCCGCTAACTCAGGGCCTATTACGGCCTATCCGAATTAGGCCCAGTAGCGTCATCTGGGCCGTCCAATATGATTCCAGCCCATTGTAACTTCCGACCCATGTATGGCCCATATGAGGCCCTTTGTAACTCTTGGCCGATTAACAGCCCGTGGTGAAACTGGCCCGTAATGAACAGTGTATCGCTTTATACACATTAACGGCCCATTATTCCATTGGGCTGTTTCCAGCCCGAGTAATCTTTCGGCTTCTCAGGGCGATTCTTGGGCTAATTTCCATCATTCGGTTACTTATGGCCCGTTACTGGCCTTTTCTGCTAGTGGGCCAAATTTAGCCCGTGGTTACAGTTGGCCCGTTTGTGGCACGTTAATCCGTTGGGCCGTTTTCATAGTGTCATCAAATATGGCCTATTAACGACGACCCATTATGGTCGGCCCATGAACGTACGATTCCAACTCTAGCCCGTTTATGGCCCATAATGTGGTCCATTATTGGCCCATGTTTGGCTAATCGATCATATGGCCCGCAGAAGACCCATTGATGCTACGCCGTGTGGAAGGCCCATTGTTTCTACGGCCCGTAGAAGGCCCATTGTTTCTACGTCCCATAGGAGGTCCAAGCTCACTACAGTAAATATGTAGCACATGGTTATTGTGGCCTAGTTTTAAAAAATAGGTTATTGCGGCCACTAGCAAACCGCGGAAAAAGAACTGCACTGACTACAAGCAAACAAATAAACAAGACAACAAGGAAATAAATAAGCAAGCAACTTACGCTAGGCTATCACGGCTATTACACATATTACATCCACTGGGCATCAAAGTTCGCCACCAGTGCAAATATAGGGAACAAAGCAGCATATCACATATACTGGTTGTCAAAGTTGGCGACCAGTGCAAATAAACACCGCAGCAAAACAAGTCCAGAACTGAAACCACTTCAGAAGAGCTCAAGAAACAATATCATGGGTACCCATAATGCTGGCAAGATGCTTAGCAATTCTCTTGTTTGGCGCTTAAATCCTCCAGTGCGTGCTGTTTGTTGGAAATATGCCCTAGAGGCAATAATAAAATGGTTATTATTATATTTCCTTGTTCATGATAATTGTCTATTGTTCATGCTATAATTGTATTAACTGGAAACCGTAATACATGTGTGAATACATAGACCACAACATGTCCCTAGTAAGCCTCTAGTTGACTAGCTCGTTGATCAATAGATGGTTATGGTTTCCTGACCATGGACATTGGATGTCATTGATAACAGGATCACATCATTAGGAGAATGATGTGATGGACAAGACCCAATCCTAAGCATAGCACAAGATCGTGTAGTTCGTTTGCTAAGAGCTCTTCTAATGTCAAGTATCATTTCCTGAGACCATGAGATTGTGCAACTCCCGGATACCATAGGAATGCTTTGGGTGTACCAAACGTCACAACGTAACTGGGTGGCTATACAGGTGCACTACAGGTATCTCCGAAAGTGTCTGTTGGGTTGGCACGAATTGAGACTGGGATTTGTCACTCCGTATGACGAAGAGGTATCTCTGGGCCCACTCGGTAATGCATCATCATAATGAGCTCAATGTGACTAAGGAGTTAGCCACGGGATCATGCATTACGGTACGAGTAAAGTGACTTGCCGGTAACGAGATTGAACAAGGTATTGGGATACCGACGATCGAATTTCGGGCAAGTAACGTACCGATTGACAAAGGGAATTGTATACGGGATTGATTGAATCCTCGACATCGTGGTGCATCCGATGAGATCATCGTGGAACATGTGGGAGCCAACATGGGTATCCAGATCCCGCTGTTGGTTATTGACCGGAGAGTCGTCTCGGTCATGTCTGCATGTCTCCCGAACCCGTAGGGTCTACACACTTAAGGTTCGGTGACGCTAGGGTTGTAGAGATATTAGTATGCGGTTAAGCGAAAGTTGTTTGGAGTCCCGGATGAGATCCCGGACGTCACGAGGAGTTCCGGAATGGTCCGGAGGTAAAGATTTATATATGGGAAGTCCTATTTTGGCCACCAGAAAATGTTCGGGATTTTTCGGTATTGTACCGGGAAGGTTCTAGAAGGTTCCAAAGTGGGGCCCACCTGCATGGGGGGACCCACATGAACGTGGGTAGTGGGGGCAAGGCCCCACACCCCTGGTCAAGGCGCACCAAGATCCCACCTTAGAAGGAATAAAATCATATCCCGAAGGGATAAGATCAAGATCCCTAAAAAAGGGGGATAACAATCGGTGGGGAAGGGAAATGATGGGATTTCTTTCCCCCACCTTTGCCAACGCCCCAATGGACTTGGAGGGCAAGGAACCAGCCCCCTCCACCCCTATATATAGTGGGGAGGCACATGGGAGCATCAACCCCAAGCCCTGGCGCCTCCCTCCCTCCCGTGACACCTCTTCCTCCCCGCTTGCGCTTGGCGAAGCCCTGCCGGGATTTCGCTACTTCCAACACCACGCCGTCGTGCTGCTGTGATGAGGACATCAATACCATTGTTACACCCACAACCCCTGCTGCTATACATACTGGACCAATTACTAGAGCTCGCGCACGCCAATTAAATTACCAGGTACTTTCGTTTCTTGGTAATGATTCTAATGTTCATGAGAATATGATGCTGCCTAAATTGGATACATTTGTTTTGCTTATAAATGAAGGGCCTAGCTTTGAGAAGGATGAACATTGGAGCAAGAACAAGCATGGAGATGATGGCATGCGCATGGGGGACAAGAACGGAGTTACAAGTGATGATTTTAGGACATTGAAGCCACCATAATGCGTGCATGAAGCCTTGGACGAAATATACAAGATGCTACTTCATAACTTTCGTCCAGAGGCTATTCTAGGTGCTGCGTCACCTTATTGGGCCAGGCCCATGTAATTTCGAAATACTTGAGTATAGGCTATTTTTAGAGTCCGTATGTGTGGGGAAACAAGAGATAGGGTTGGTTTCGGATCCCTTCCCCAAGGGCCGCGAAATTCCCCCCTCTTCCTCCATATATACAGCCCTTAGGGCGTCGTTTAGACTTTGGGTTTTGTTTAGATTAAAAGTTCGCCATAGCTGCAACTTCGCGTACTTCGTTTGTGTTCAACGACCAGACAAAGGCGTCACAGAACCCCACCTTGATCAATAAAGCTTTCATCTTATATTCGCAATATCTAGATTGCAATCTCAGTTTCTTGCTTGTTCTTTGTTTGCTCGCAGGAAACAGACCCTCGTGGTCAGGTTGATCGTGCTCCGGCGTGGTCAATAACCTCTCGGAGTTGGTTTAGCGATTACTAAGGCGCGACGTCATCGCACGTTCGTAGTCGGATCGTCAAAGTCGACTTCCACCAAAGTGATATCCATCATCTCATCGAAAGACGGGACACCTTTGCCTCTATCAAGTGGTATCAGATTTCCAGGTTGGTCGGTGAGATTTTATAGTTTTTCGTAGTTTAGATCGAGTCTGTTCTTCATACCTACAGTCCACGAAAAAGCCACACACAAAAAAATTAGGGTTAGTTCATCATATCCGAACCAATCTGAGCCTTTGCATAATCTTTTTAGGGTTTTTGCTTTGTTGAATTTGCGGTTGCATTGTCGTGTCAAGTTGCTGGTCTTAGAGTCTAGTCTTTTAGAGTTTCGAGTTCTGGTCATAAGTTGTCACGCCGCCGCCGCACCATCATCATCGCCTTGCCATCTACCACTATTGCTTATCCGCCACCGCTTTGAATCCGTATCCAGATACCACGACCAATCCGTATCCATATACCACCACCGATCCGTATCCATATACCACCACCGCTACCATATACCACCACCGCTGCCATATCCTACCACCATATATCCACAACCAATCCGAGCTCTTTTCATATTCGGTTTGTTTTAGAGATCCATCTATTTTTCCGTTTCGTGTTTCCTTGCCTGAGTAGGTCTCGAAAAAAAGAGTCTGGAGACCCCCGGGCAGTTTTTAGGCCAAAATTTCGGCGACCCAAAATATTTTTTCCCTATCCTATTTTTAGGTCTCGGGGAGTGTTTTGAGACACTCGCCATCATATTGATTTTTTGTCGCACTTTTTCGTCGTCGCTGCCCTGATTTCCGAAAAAAATAGTAATTTTTTTTGCCTATCCTGTTAGTTTGACCTGGGAAGAGTTTTGAGACACTCGCCATTATAGTGATTTTTCGCAAAAAAAAGAGGAGCGCAAAAAAAAGAGCAAAAAAAAAATCCAGAGTGTGCTTTTCCCTTGTTGACGTGCAGCGCCGTGATTTTGTTAGTGTTCTAGGCTCGCGTCTCTAGCACGGTCTAGCCTAGGACCAGCACAGTACCGTCGTTGAGCGTTTATTCAACTTTGCATCTCTGAATTGATTATTGCTGACCATTTTTGCTACCATATTATAAGCCTTCCCAGCTCCACATACATCTACATTGTGCGTTTGACTCTCCCTGGTAATCGCTCTATCCAAGCTTTGAGAGTTTTGACTACAACGGTTGCCGATCACCACCTGCTGCTGGGTAAGAACTGGTAAGAATTTGAGATTCGCTTGAAGGATTTGTGACGCACCACCATCACCACCACTTCCTAGTAGTCTGTAGGATCATATTCTTTTGTGTTTCTATTGCTGCTAACCATGGCAGGTTCACAAGCCGATGAGACTGATTGGAAGAACATGACGAACAAGGAGTTGCATGATAAATTTCAGCAAATGATGAGTGGCCAGGTGGGAGATGTGCTAAACAGATTTGAAGAGGCTATGGAGAAGATAGATGCCGTGGAGAAGTCGTTCGAGACAAAGCTGGATAACAAGTTTACTGAATTACTCAAGCGTCTTCCCCAACCACCACCGGCTGCATATGTCGCACCTCTACAACAGCAACAACCACATCTCCAACGCCGCCTTCCAAATCAAGTGGGACGAGCACATCGCGTTCCAATTGAGACTAGTCAAAATTCGGGTGCCGCTGCACCTACTGTTGATGCTTCTTTGGCTCCTGCTACTGCGGCGGCTGAGGAGGATGACGATTATGCGGGCGATTATGAGGATGAGGTTGATCAAAATCAGAACTACGTGCAGCCACCAGCACCACCACCAGCAGGTCGACCTCAGGTATATATTCACAACGGCAGGCCGGCACCACCACCTCAGGTACGAGATCATGATCATCTCCCTAAACTGAAATTGAATATTCCACCATTTGAGGGTAGATATGTTCCTGATATATATCTTACTTGGGAGTTAGAAACTGAACAACGATTTACATGTTCACAATATCCTGAGGAGAGACGTGTTCCTGCTGCTGTTTGTGCTTTCACTAGCTTTGCATGTGTTTGGTGGTCTGAACATTGTAGATTATATCATGTTCCAGCTACTTGGGCTGCTTTGAAAACTGCTATGCGTACTCGTTGGGTTCCACCATATTATCAACGTGAATTACTTCAAAAATTGCAGCGCTTAAGACAAGGGAAAAATTATGTAGAAGAATATTATCAGGAATTACAAACTGGCATGATTAGATGTGGTATTGTTGAGGAGAATGAAGCTATGCTTGCACGTTTTATGGGTGGATTAAATAAAGAGATTCAGACCATTCTAGAGTATAAGGATTATAATAATATCACTCGTTTATTCCATCTTGCTTGTAAAGCTGAACGTGAAGTGCAGGATCGACAGGCATTGGCGCGAACTAACTTTTCTGCAGGTCGACCTTCATCATGGACACCACGTGCATCCTCTACTTCCACTTCACCATCACCTCCATCAGGTGCCACCTCCAGCCGTGATACAAGAAAGCAGGCACAACCACCACTCTCTGCCAAGAGCACACCTGCCGGGCCTGCGCAGAGCTCTTCTTCTTCCATGGCGTCAACAGGGCACACAAGTGATAATATTTGTCGTCGTTGTAAGGGAAGAGGACATTATGCGAGAGAATGCAAATCTCAGCGTGTGATGATTGCTACTGAGGATGGTGGGTATGAGTCCGCTAGTGACTATGATGAGGAGACTTTGGCTCTTATTACACGTGAAGAACATGGTGGAGATGATTCTGAAAATGAGACGCAATACATGGCTCCTGAAGACGCTGACAGGTATGAATGTTTAGTTGCTCAACGTGTTTTGAGTGTGCAGGTCACACAAGCAGAGCAAAATCAGAGGCATAATTTGTTCCATACAAAGGGAGTTGTGAAGGAACGTTCTGTTCGCGTCATCATAGATGGAGGGAGCTGTAACAACTTGGCTAGCATGGAGATGGTGGAGAAACTATCTCTCACCACAAGACCACATCCACATCCTTACTACATCCAATGGTTCAACAACAGCGGCAAGGTTAAGGTAACACGTACTGTTCGTGTGCATTTTAGTATCTCTACATATGCTAATTATGTTGATTGTGATGTGGTACCCATGCAAGCATGTTCCTTATTACTTGGTAGACCATGGCAATTTGATAAAAATTCTGTACACCATGGTAGAAACAATCAGTATACTCTTGTTCATAAGGATAAAAATATTACTTTGCTTCCTATGACTCCTGATTCCATTTTGAAAGATGACATTAATAGAGCTAATAAAGCAAAACAGGAGAAAAATAAGAGTGAAAATCAGATTGTGGCAAAAGAATTTGAGCAACAAATGAAACCTAATAATAAACCATCTAGTGTTGTTTCTGAAATTAAATTGAAAAGTGCATGTTTACTTGCCACAAAATCTGATATTGATGAGCTAGATTTCAACAAATCTGTTTGCTATGCTTTTGTGTGCAAAGAGGCATTATTTTCATTCGAGGACGTGCCTTCCTCTTTGCCCCCTGCTGTCACTAACATTTTGCAGGAGTTTGCTGACGTCTTCCCACAAGACGTGCCACCGGGATTACCACCTATTCGAGGGATTGAGCATCAAATTGATTTAATTCCCGGTGCATCGCTACCCAACCGTGCACCATACCGTACCAATCCAGAGGAGACGAAGGAGATTATGCATCAAGTACAGGAGCTACTCGACAAAGGTTATATACGCGAATCTCTTAGTCCTTGTGTTGTTCCTATTATACTAGTGCCTAAAAAGGATGGTACGTCGCGTATGTGTGTTGATTGTAGAGGCATTAATAATATTACTATTCGTTATCGTCATCCTATTCCTAGGCTAGGTGATATGCTTGATGAATTGAGTGGCTCTACAATATTCTCCAAAGTTGATTTGCGTAGTGGATACCATCAAATTCATATGAAATTGGGAGATGAATGGAAAACTGCATTTAAAACTAAGTTTGGTTTATATGAGTGGTTAGTCATGCCTTTTGGGTTAACTAACGCACCTAGTACTTTCATGAGACTAATGAACGAAGTTTTACGTGCTTTCATTGGACGATTTGTGGTAGTCTATTTTGATGATATACTGATTTATAGCAAATCTTTGGAAGAACATTTGGAATATTTACGTGCTGTTTTTATTGCTCTACGTGATGCACGTTTGTTTGGTAACCTTGGGAAGTGCACCTTTTGCACCGACCGAGTATCTTTTCTTGGCTATGTTGTTACTCCACAGGGAATTGAAGTTGATAAAGCCAAGATTGAAGCTATTGAGAGTTGGCCGCAGCCCAAAACGGTCACACAAGTGCGGAGTTTTCTTGGACTCGCTGGTTTCTATAGGCGTTTTGTGAGAGATTTTAGCACCATTGCTGCACCTCTCAACGAGCTTACAAAGAAGGATGTGCCTTTTGTTTGGGGTACCGCACAGGAAGAAGCCTTCACGGTATTGAAAGATAAGTTGACACATGCTCCTTTACTCCAACTTCCTGATTTTAATAAGACCTTTGAGCGTGAATGTGATGCTAGTGGATTTGGATTAGGAGATGTGTTATTACAAGATGGTAAACCTGTTGCATACTTTTCTGAAAAATTGAGTGGGCCTAGTCTGAATTATTCTACTTATGATAAAGAACTATATGCTCTTGTTTGGACTTTAGAAACATGGCAACATTATTTATGGCCCAAAGAATTTGTTATACATTCTGATCATGAATCTTTGAAACATATTAAAAGTCAAGCTAAACTGAATCGTAGACATGCTAAATGGGTTGAATTCATTGAAACTTTCCCTTATGTCATTAAACACAAGATGGGTAAAGAAAATGTTATTGCTGATGCATTGTCTCGTCGCTATACTATGCTTTCACAACTTGACTTCAAAATATTTGGTTTGGAAACCATCAAAGATCAATATGTGCATGATGCTGATTTTAAAGATGTTTTGCAGAATTGTAAAGAAGGAAGAACCTGGAACAAGTTTGTCGTTAATGATGGATTTGTGTTCCGTGCTAACAAGCTATGCATTCCAGCAAGCCCTCTTCGTCTTTTGTTGTTGCAGGAGGCGCATGGAGGAGGATTAATGGGACACTTTGGCGTGAAGAAGACGGAGGACGTACTTGCTACACATTTCTTTTGGCCAAAGATGAGACAGGATGTTGAGCGTTTTGTTGCTCGCTGCACTACATGTCAAAAAAGCTAAGTCACGACTCAATCCTCATGGTTTATATATGCCTTTGCCTGTACCTAGTGTTCCTTGGGAGGATATATCTATGGACTTTGTTTTAGGTTTACCTCGAACAAAGAAGGGGAGGGACAGCATATTTGTTGTCGTGGATAGATTCTCAAAAATGGCACACTTTATACCATGTCATAAAAGCGATGATGCTGTTAATGTTGCTGATTTGTTCTTCCGTGAAATTATTCGTTTGCATGGTGTGCCAAATACTATTGTTTCAGATCGTGATAATAAATTTCTTAGCCACTTTTGGAGATGTTTATGGGCTAAGTTTGGGACTAAACTGCTTTTTAGTACTACTTGTCACCCCCAAACTGATGGACAAACTGAAGTACTCAATAGAACATTGTCTACTATGCTTAGGGCTATTTTGAAGAATAATAAGAAAATGTGGGAAGAATGCTTGCCTCATATTGAGTTTGCTTATAATCGTTCATTGCATTCTACTACTAAGATGTGCCCTTTTGAAATTATGTATGGTTTCCTACCTCGTGCACCTATTGATTTGTTGCCTCTTCCATCTTCGGAGAAGGTTAATTTTGACGCTAAAAAACATGCTGAATTGATCTTAAAAATGCATGAGTTAACTAAGGAAAACATTGACCGTATGAATGCTAAATATAAACTTGCTGGAGATAAGGGTAGAAAACATGTTGTGTTTGCACCTGGAGATCTTGTTTGGTTACATTTGCGTCAGGATAGATTTCCTGATTTGCGCAAATCAAAGCTAATGCCACGTGCTGATGGTCCTTTTAAGGTGTTAGAGAAAATAAATGATAATGCATATAAACTTGAGCTGCCTGCAGATTTTGGGGTTAGTCCCACTTTTAACATTGCAGATTTGAAGCCTTATTTGGGTGAGGGAGATGAGCTTCCGTCGAGGACGACTTCATTTCAAGAACGGGAGGATGATGAGGACATCAATACCATTGTTACACCCACAACCCCTGCTGCTATACATACTGGACCAATTACTAGAGCTCGCGCACGGCAATTAAATTACCAGGTACTTTCGTTTCTTGGTAATGATTCTAATGTTCATGAGAATATGATGCTACCTAAATTGGATACATTTGTTTTGCTTACAAATGAAGGGCCTAGCTTTGAGAAGGATGAACATTGGAGCAAGAACAAGCATGGAGATGATGGCATGCGCATGGGGGACAAGAACGGAGTTACAAGTGATGATTTCAGGACATTGAAGCCACCATAATGCGTGCATGAAGCCTTGGACGAAATATACAAGATGCTACTTCATAACTTTCGTCCAGAGGCTATTCTAGGTGCTGCGTCACCTTATTATTGGGCCAGGCCCATGTAATTTCGAAATACTTGAGTATAGGCTATTTTTAGAGTCCGTATATGTGGGGAAACAAGAGATAGGGTTGGTTTCGGACCCCTTCCCCAAGGGCCACGAAATTCCCCCCTCTTCCTCCATATATACAGCCCTTAGGGCGTCGTTTAGACTTTGGGTTTTGTTAGATTAAAAGTTCGCCATAGCTGCAACTTCGCGTACTTTGTTTGTGTTCAACGACCAGACAAAGGCGTCACAGAACCCCACATTGATCAATAAAGCTTTCATCTTATATTCGCAATATCCAGATTGCAATCTCAGTTTCTTGCTTGTTCTTCGTTTGCTCGCAGGAAACAGACCCTCGTGGTCAGGTTGATCATGCTCCGGCGTGGTCAATGACCTCTCGGAGTTGGTTTATCGATTGCTAAGGCGCGACGTCATCGCACGTTCGTAGTCGGATCGTCAAAGTCGACTTCCACCAAAGCGATATCCATCATCTCATCAAAAGACGGGACACCTTTGCCTCTATCATGCTGGATCTCCATCAACTTCTCCTCCCCCCTTGCTGGATCAAGAAGGACGAGACGTCCCCGCTCCGTACGTGTGTTGAACGCGGAGGTGCCGTCCGTTCGGCGCTAGGATCATCTGTGATTTGGATCACGACGAGTACGACTCCATCAACCCCGTTCTCTTAAACGCTTCCGCTTAGCGATCTTCAAGGGTATGAAGATGCACTCCCTCTCTCTCGTTGCTAGCATCTCCTAGATTGATCTTGGTGACACGTAGGAAAATTTTGAATTATTGCTACGTTCCCCAACAGTGGCATCATGAGCTAGGTCTATGCATAGATTCTATGCACGAGTAGAACACAAAGTAGTTGTGGGCGATGATTTGTTCAATTTGCTTACCGTTACTAGTCTTATCTTGATTCGGCGGCATTGTGGGATGAAGCGGCCCGGACCGACCTTACACGTACTCTTACGTGAGACAGGTTCCACCGACTGACATGCACTTGATGCATAAGGTGGCTAGCGCGTGTCTGTCTCTCCCACTTTAGTTGGATCGGATTCGATGAAAAGGGTCCTTATGAAGGGTAAATAGCAATTGGCATATCACCGTTGTGGCTTTTGCATAGGTAAGAAACGTTCTTGCTAGAAACCCATAGCAGCCACGTAAAACATGCAACAACAATTAGAGGACGTCTAACTTGTTTTTGCAGGGTATGCTATGTGATGTGATATGGCCAAAAGGATGTGATGAATGATATATGTGATGTATGAAATTGATCATGTTCTTGTAATAGGAATCACGACTTGCATGTCGATGAGTATGACAACCGGCAGGAGCCATAGGAGTTGTCTTAATTTATTGTATGACCTGCGTGTCAATGAAAAACGCCATGTAATTACTTTACTTTATTGCTAACCGTTAGCCATAGTAGTAGAAGTAATAGTTGGCGAGACAACTTCATGAAGACACGATGATGGAGATCATGATGATGGAGATCATGGTGTCATGCCGGTGACGAAGGTGATCATGCCGCGCCTCGAAGATGGAGATCAAAGGCACAAGATGATATTGGCCATATCATGTCACTTTATGATTTGCATGTGATGTTTGTCATGTTTACATCTTATTTGCTTAGAACGACGGTAGCATAAATAAGATGATCCCTCACTAAAATTTCAAGAGACGTGTTCCCCCTAACTGTGCACCGTTGCGAAGGTTTGTTGTTTCGAAGCACCACGTGATGATCGGGTGTGATAGATTCTAACATTCGCATACAACAGGTGTAAGCCAGATTTACACGAAACACTTAGGTTGACTTGACGAGCCTAGCATGTACAGACATGGCCTCGGAACACAAGAGACCGAAAGGTCGAACATGAGTCGTATAGTAGATACGATCGACATGAAGATGTTCACCGATGATAACTAGTCCGTCTCACGTGATGATCGGACACGGCCTAGTTGACTCGGATCATGTATCACTTAGATGACTAGAGGGATGTCTATCTAAGTGGGATTTCATTAAATAATCAGATGAACTTAATTGTCATGAACATAGTCAAAAGGTCTTTGCAAATTATGTCATAGCTTACGCTTTAGTTCTACTGTTTAAGATATGTTCCTAGAGAAAATTTAGTTGAAAGTTGATAGTAGAAATTATGCGGACTGGGTCCGTAAACTGAGGATTATCCTCATTGCTGCGCAGAAGGCTTATGTCCTTAATGCACCGCTCGGTGCATTGAACCTCGAGCGTTGTCTGTGGATGTTGCGAACATCTGACATACACGTTTTGATGACTACGTGATAGTTCTGTGCGTAATGCTAACGATTTAGAATTGAGGCGCCAAAGACGTTTTTGAAACGTCGCAGAACATATGAGATGTTCCAAAGACTGAAATTGGGATTTCAGACTAGTGCCCACGTCAAGAGGTATGAGACCTCCGACAAGTTTCTTAAGCCTGCAAACTAAGGGATAAAAGCTCAATCGTTGAGCATGCGCTCGGATTGTCTGAGTACTACAATCGCTTGAATCGAGTGGGAGCTGTCTTCCAGATGAGATAGTGATGGTACTCCAAAGTCATTGCAACCAAGCTACTAGAGCTTCGTGATGAACTATAAACATATCAGGGATAGACATGATGATCCTTGAGCAACTCGCGATGTTTGACACCGCGAAAGTAGAAATCAAGTGGGAGCATCAATTGTTGATGGTTAGTAAAACCACTAGTTTCAAGAAGGGCAAGGGAAAGAAGGGATACTTCATGAAACGGCAAATCAGTTGCTGCTCTAGTGAAGAAACCCAAGGTTGAACCCAAACCCGAGACTAAGTGCTTCTATAATGAGGGGAACGGTCACTGAAGCAGAACTACCCTAGATACTTGGTAGATGAGAAGGCAGGCAAGGTCGACAGAAGTATATTGGATATACATTATATTGATGTGTACTTTACTAGTACTCCTAGTAGCACCAGGGTATTAGATACCGGTTCGGTTGCTAAGTGTTGGTAACTCGAAATAAAAGGCTACGGAGACTAGCTAAAGGTGAGATGATGATATGTGTTGGAAGTGTTTCCAAGGTTGATGTGATCAAACATCACACGCTCCCTCTACCATCGAGATTGGTGTTAAACCTAAATAATCGTTATTTGGTGTTTGCGTTGAGCATAGACATGATTGGATTATGTTTATCGCAATACGGTAATTCATTTAAGGAGAATAATGGTTACTCTGTTTATTTGAGTAATACCTTCAATGGTCTTGCACCTAAAATGAATGGTTCATTGAATCTCGATCGTAGTGATACACATGTTCATGCCAAAAGATATAAAATAGTACCACATACTTGTGGCACTGCCATTTGAGTCATATTGGTATAAAACGCATGAAGAAGCTCCATGTAGATGGATCTTTGGACTCACTCGTTTTTGAAAAGATTGAGACATGCGAACCATGTCTATTGGTAGATATGCATGAAGAAACTCCATACAGATGGATCGTTTGGACTCACTTGATTTTGAATCACTTGAGACATGCAAATCATACCACATGGGCAAGATGACTGAAAGGCCTCGTTTTTAGTAAGATGGAACAAGAAAGCAACTTGTTGGAAGTAATACATTTTGATGTGTGCAGTCCAATGAGTGTTGAGGCATGCAGTGGATATCGTTATGTTCTTGCTTCACAGATGATTTGAGTAGATGCTGAGTATGTTTACTTGATGAAACACAAGTCTGAATTATTGAAAGGTTCAAGTAATTTCAGAGTGAAGTTGAAGATCGTCGTGACAAGAGGATAAAATGTCTGTGATATGATCATAGAGATGAATATCTGAGTTACGAGTTTGACACACAATTAAGAAATTGTGGAAATTGTTTCACGACTAATACCGCCTGGAACACCATAGTGTGATGGTGTGTCCGAACATCATAACTACACCCTATTGGATATGGTGCATACCATGATGTCTCTTTTCGAATTACCACTATCGTTTATGGGTTAGGCATTAGAGACAACCGCATTTACTTTAAATAGGGCACCACGCAATTCCGTTGAGACGACACCATATGAAATATGGTTTAGAGAAACCTAAGCTGTCTTTTCTTAAAAGTTTGGGCTGCGATGCTTATGTGAAAAGTTTCAGGCTAATAAGCTCGAACGCAAAGCGGATAAATGCATCTTCATAGAATACCCAAAACAGTTGGGTATACCTCCTATTTCAGATCTGGAAGCAAAAGTGATTGTTTCTAGAACCAGGTCCTTTCTCGACGAAAAGTTTCTCTCGAAAGAATTGAGTGGGAGGATGTTGGAGACTTGATGAGGTTATTGAACCGTCACTTCAACTAGTGTGTAGCAGGGCACAAGAAGTTGTTCCTGTGGCACCTACACCAATTGAAGTGGAAGCTTATGATAGTGATCATGAAACTTCGGATCAAGTCACTACCAAACCTCGTAGGACGACAAGGATGTGTACTACTTCAGAGTGGTACGTAATCCTGTCTTGCAAGTCATGTTGCTAGACAACAATGAACCTACGAGCTATGGAGAAGCGATGGTGGGCCCAGACTCCGGCGAATGGCTCGAGGCCATAAAATCCGAGAAAGGATCCATGTATAGACCAAAGTATAGATTTTGGAAGAACTACTTGATGGTCGTAAGGCTGTTGGGTGCAGATGGATTTTAAAAGGAAGACAGACAATAATGGTAAATGTCACCATTAAGAAAGCTCGACTTGTCGTTAAGATGTTCTCCGGCAAGTTCAAGGAGTTGACTGCGATGAGACTATCTCACTCGTAGCGATGCTAAGAGTCTGTTGGAATTATATTAGCAGTTACTGCATTATTTATGAAATCTTGCAGATAGGATGTCAAAACATTGTTTCCTCGACGATTTTCTTGAGGAAAGGTTGTATGTGATACAACCAGAAGGTTTTGTCAATCCTGAAAGATGCTAACAAGTATGCAAAGCTCCAGCAATCCTTCTAAGGACTGGAGTAAGCATCTCGGACTTGGAATGTACGCTTTGATGAGATGATCAAAGATTTTGGGTTTATACAAAGTTTATGAGAAACTTGTATTTCCAAAGAAGTGAGTGGGAGCACTATAGAATTTTTGATGAGTATATGTTGTTAACATATTGTTGATCAGAAATGATGTAGAATTTCTGGAAAGCATCCTGGGTTATTTGAAAAATGTTTTTCAATGGAAAACCTGGATTAAGCTACTTGAACATTGAGCATCAAGACCTATAAGGATAGATAAAAAACGCTTAATAGTACTTTCAAATGAATACATACCGTGACAGGATTTTGAAGGAGTTCAAAGAAGGAGTTCTTGGCTGTGTTACAAGGTGTAAGTATTGAGTAAGACTCAAGACCTGACCACAGCATAAGAGAGAGAAAGGACGAAGGTCGTCCCCTATGCTTTAGACGTAGGCTCTACAGTATGCTATGCGGTGTACCGCACCTGAAGTGTACCTTGCCATGAGTCAGTCAAGGGGTACAAGAGTGATCCAGGAATGGATCACATGACAGCGGTCGAACTTATCCTTAGTATCTAGTGGACTAAGGAATTTTCTCGATTATGGAGGTGGTAAAAGAGTTCGTCGTAAGGGGTTACGTCGATGCAAACTTTGACACTAATCCGGATGACTCTGAGTAGTAAACCGGATTCGTATAGTAGAGCGGTTATTTGGAATAGTTCCAAGTGGCGCATGGTAGCTACATCTACAAGATGACATAGAGATTTGTAAAGCACACACGGATCTGAATGTTGCAGACCCGTTGACTAAAACCTCTCTTGTAAGCATAACATGATCAAACCCTAGAACTCATTGAGTGTTAATCACATGGTGATGTGGACTAGATTATTGACTCTAGTAAACTCTTGGGTATTAGTCACATGGCGATGTGAACTTTGAGTGTTAATCACATGGTGATGTGAACTAGATTATTGACTCTAGTGCAAGTGGGAGACTGTTGGAAATATGCCCTAGAGGCAATAATAAAATGGTTATTATTATATTTCCTTGTTCATGATAATTGTCTATTGTTCATGCTATAATTGTATTAACTGGAAACCGTAATACATGTGTGAATACATAGACCACAACATGTCCCTAGTAAGCCTCTAGTTGACTGGCTCGTTGATCAATAGATGGTTATGGTTTCCTGACCATGGACATTGGATGTCATTGATAACGGGATCACATCATTAGGAGAATGATGTGATGGACAAGACCCAATCCTAAGCATAGCACAAGATCGTGTAGTTCGTTTGCTAAGAGCTTTTCTAATGTCAAGTATCATTTCCTTAGACCATGAGATTGTGCAACTCCCGGATACCGTAGGAATGCTTTGGGTGTACCAAACGTCACAACGTAACTGGGTGGCTATAAAGGTGCACTATAGGTATCTCCGAAAGTGTCTGTTGGGTTGGCACGAATTGAGACTGGGATTTGTCACTCCGTATGACGAAGAGGTATCTCTAGGCGCACTCGGTAATGCATCATCATAATGAGCTTAATGTGACTAAGGAGTTAGCCACGGGATCATGCATTACGGTACGAGTAAAGTGACTTGCCGGTAACGAGATTGAACAAGGTATTGGGATACCGACGATCGAATCTCGAGCAAGTAACGTACCGATTGACAAAGGGAATTGTATACGGGATTGATTGAATCCTCGACATCGTGGTTCATCCGATGAGATCATCGTGGAACATGTGGGAGCCAACATGGGTATCCAGATCCCGCTGTTGGTTATTGACCGGAGAGTCGTCTCGGTCATGTCTGCATGTCTCCCGAACCCGTAGGGTCTACACACTTAAGGTTCGGTGATGCTAGGGTTGTAGAGATATTAGTATGCGGTTAACCGAAAGTTGTTCGGAGTCCCGGATGAGATCCCGGACGTCACGAGGAGTTCCGGAATGGTCCGGAGGTAAAGATTTATATATGGGAAGTCCTATTTTGGCCACCGGAAAATGTTCGGGATTTTTCGGTATTGTACCGGGAAGGTTCTAGAAGGTTCCGAAGTGGGACCCACCTGCATGGGGGGACCCACATGAACGTGGGTAGTGGGGGCAAGGCCCCACACCCCTGGTCAAGGCGCACCAAGATCCCACCTTAGAAGGAATAAGATCATATCCCGAAGGCATAAGATCAAGATCCCTAAAAAAGGGGATAACAATCGGTGGGGAAGGGAAATGATGGGATTTCTTTCCCCCACCTTTGCCAACGCCCCAATGGACTTGGAGGGCAAGAAACCAGCCCCCTCCACCCCTATATATAGTGGGGAGGCGCATGGGAGCATCAACCCCAAGCCCTGGCGCCTCCCTCCCTCCCGTGACACCTCTTCCTCCCCGCTTGCGCTTGGCGAAGCCCTGTCGGGATCCCGCTACTTCCACCACCACGCCGTCGTGCTGCTGGATCTCCATCAACTTCTCCTCCCCCCTTGCTGGATCAAGAAGGAGGAGACGTCCCCGCTCCGTACGTGTGTTGAACGCGGAGGTGCCGTCCGTTCGGCGCTAGGATCATTGGTGATTTGGATCACGACGAGTACGACTCCATCAACCCCGTTCTCTTGAACGCTTCCGCTTAGCGATCTTCAAGGGTATGAAGATGCACTCCCTCTCTCTCGTTGCTAGCATCTCCTAGATTGATCTTGGTGACACGTAGGAAAATTTTGAATTATTGCTACGTTCCCCAACACTGTTGCACCAGAAAGTATGCATCTGAATTCTGCAGGGACTTCCTTAGTCCTTTGGCTTCCTGTCGCAGAACATCTTATAGATGTCTTTCAACTTGAAGTTGAGACTCAAGAAGCCGAACTGATTCAGGCAGCGAGTTCGAAGAGCTGGTGCCAGCAGTAGTGGCCGGTAACTCGAACACTACATCAAGACGGGACTTTGGGGTTGTCTCAGTTTCTTCAATACAGTTTTTATCAGCTTTCTTGGAGACCAACAGGGATGTCTCACTATCTTGAACCTTATCTGCATTACTTCCTTTACCATTGCATAACGGGGTACTCTTCTCCAATATTTTATCCTCATTCCAGAAGAGAAACAAACAGACACATCACAGGTTTACCATGTTGTATATGAAAAATCATTTTGGTAAACCAGTTCAGTAGTAAGGTGGACAGGATAATAGCATGAAACAAACATATATCTATGTAGTATGGTCACTGTATTGTCTATATCATTCTTGTTTATCTTGCCAAATCAAGATAGAGACAGTTCAAATCATATCTATTTAAGACAAAGCAGCATAGACAGAATATAAGTGTGGGAAACTACACAGCAATAACATCACTTGTAATGTGCATGGCATGAGAACATAACTGTTTATTCAATTGAAACTGAAATCAACATAGAGCAACTTACAACAGCAAACACGTTAAAGAAACAGGTTTAAAACATACCTGTTGCGCCATTGGAGTTTCAATTGCATCCTTCAAATTTGAAATTAGTTGGTATGAGTAAATACAGTGATGCAAGAGCAAAGGTGTATGAACCATAGCTACGAAACCTGACCTGAGAACAATTCTTCTTCTACTTTAAGCATTGACTTGGGGTTCGGAGTGGTGGTCCTTATGCTTTTGGCACTGCAGTTGCCTTACTAACTGCTCGTGTTTGGGTGCTCTGTGGGGGAGACGGTGTTGTGTCAACTGGAACTGGGTTACTATCTGCTGGGGTTGGGGTTAGAAGGGGTGTATCTAGTTCTCTGTCCAACTGGGTAGGCATACAATTTGCTTGAGTCTGGGTTATGTGTGGTGGGGCTGGTTCTTGGGCAAGTACAACCGTGGTTCTATCTGCATCGACAGGTAGCACGCTCTTTTCTAAAGACCATGTTTTTACTCCCACAAATACTGCCATCACCTCCTCCAATTCAAATGGTTGATAAATAAGAAAAGTAATTGAATGTACAGACATTGTAAGATAGACAAGTGCAATGGATGGTAGGGAGGAAAACAGGGCATGAAATAATTCACATTTATGTTGTCTAACCAAACAGAATAGCATGACATAATTTCACATATATGATGGCTAATTAAACAGGATAGCATGACACAATTTCACATGTATGATGGCTAACTAAACAGGATAGAATGACATACTGATAGAGGCAAAGGTGTCTCGTCTTTCGATGAGATGATGAATATCGCTTTGATGGAAGTCGACTTTGACGATCCGACTACGAACGTGCGAGGACGTCGCGCCTTAGCAATCGCTAAACCAACTCCGAGAGGTTATCGACCACGCCGGAGCACGATCAACCTGACCACGAGGGTCTGTTTCCTGCGAGCAAACGAAGAACAAGCAAGAAACTGAGATTGCAATCTGGATATTGCGAATATAAGATGAAAGCTTTATTGATCAAGGTGGAGTTCTGTGACGCCTTTGTCTGGTCGCTGAACACAAACGAAGTACGCGAAGTTGCAGCTATGGCGAACTTTTAATCTAAACAAAACCCAAAGTCTAAACGACGCCCTAAGGGCTGTATATATGGAGGAAGAGGGGGGAATTTCGTGGCCCTTGAGGAAGGGGTCCGAAACCAACCCTATCTCTTGTTTCCCCACACAAACGGACTCTAAAAACAGCCTATACTTATGTATTTCGAAATTACATGGGCCTGGCCCAATAATAAGGTGACGCAGCACCTAGAATAGCCTCTGGACGAAAGTTATGAAGTAGCATCTTGTATATTTCGTCCAAGGCTTCATGCACGCATTATGGTGGCTTCAACGTCCTGAAATCATCACTTGTAACTCCGTTCTTGTTCCCCATGCGCATGCCATCATCTCCATGCTTGTTCTTGCTCCAATGTTCATCCTTCTCAAAGCTAGGCCCTTCATTTGTAAGCAAAACAAATGTATCCAATTTAGGCAGCATCATATTCTCATGAACATTAGAATCATTAGCAAGAAACGAAAGTACCTGGTAATTTAATTGGCGTGCGCGAGCTCTAGTAATTGGTCCAGTATGTATAGCAGCAGGGACTGTGGGTGTAATAATTGTATTGATGTCCTCATCACGGTGCATCGCTACCCAACCGTGCACCATACCGTACCAATCCAGAGGAGACGAAGGAGATTATGCGTCAAGTACAGGAGCTGCTCGACAAAGGTTATATACGCGAATCTCTTAGTCCTTGTGCTGTTCCTATTATACTCGTGCCTAAAAAGGATGGTACGTCGCGTATGTGTGTTGATTGTAGAGGCATTAATAATATTACTATTCGTTATCGTCATCCTATTCCTAGGCTCGATGATATGCTTGATGAATTGAGTGGCTCTACAATATTCTCCAAAGTTGATTTGCGTAGTGGATACCATCAAATTCGTATGAAATTGGGAGATGAATGGAAAACTGCATTTAAAACTAAGTTTGGTTTATATGAGTGGTTAGTCATGCCTTTTGGGTTAACTAATGCACCTAGTACTTTCATGAGACTAATGAACGAAGTTTTACGTGCTTTCATTGGACGATTTGTGGTAGTCAATTTTGATGATATACTGATTTATAGCAAATCTTTGGAAGAACATTTGGAACATTTACGTGCTGTTTTTATTGCTCTACGTGATGCACGTTTGTTTGGTAACCTTGGAAAGTGCACCTTTTGCACCGACCGAGTATCTTTTCTTGGCTATGTTGTTACTCCACAGGGAATTGAAGTTGATAAAGCCAAGATTGAAGCTATTGAGAGTTGGCCGCAGCCCAAAACGGTCACACAAGTGCGGAGTTTTCTTGGACTCGCTGGTTTCTATAGGCGTTTTGTGAGAGATTTTAGCACCATTGCTGCACCTCTCAACGAGCTTACAAAGAAGGATGTGCCTTTTGTTTGGGGTACCGCACAGGAAGAAGCCTTCACGGTATTGAAAGATAAGTTGACACATGCTCCTTTACTCCAACTTCCTGATTTTAATAAGACTTTTGAGCTTGAATGTGATGCTAGTGGCATTTGATTAGGAGGTGTGTTATTACAAGATGGCAAACCTGTTGCATACTTTTCTGAAAAATTGAGTGGGCCTAGTCTGAATTATTCTACTTATGATAAAGAACTATATGCTCTTGTTCGGACTTTAGAAACATGGCAACATTATTTATGGCCCAAAGAATTTGTTATACATTCTGATCATGAATCTTTGAAACATATTAAAAGTCAAGCTAAACTGAATCGTAGACATGCTAAATGGGTTGAATTCATTGAAACTTTCCCTTATGTCATTAAACACAAGAAGGGTAAAGAAAATATTATTGCTGATGCATTGTCTCGTCGCTATACTATGCTTTCACAACTTGACTTCAAAATATTTGGTTTGGAGACCATCAAAGATCAATATGTGCATGATGCTGATTTTAAAGATGTATTGCAGAATTGTAAAGAAGGAAGAACCTGGAACAAGTTTGTCGTTAATGATGGATTTGTGTTCCGTGCTAACAAGCTATGCATTCCAGCTAGCTCTCTTCGTCTTTTGTTGTTGCAGGAGGCGCATGGAGGAGGATTAATGGGACACTTTGGCGTGAAGAAGACGGGGGACGTACTTGCTACACATTTCTTTTGGCCAAAGATGAGACGGGATGTTGAGCGTTTTGTTGCTCGCTGCACTACATGTCAAAAAGCTAAGTCACGACTCAATCCTCATGGTTTATATATGCCTTTGCCTGTACCTAGTGTTCCTTGGGAGGATATATCTATGGACTTTGTTTTAGGTTTACCTCGAACAAAGAAGGGGAGGGATAGCATATTTGTTGTCGTGGATAGATTCTCGAAAATGGCACACTTTATACCATGTCATAAAAGCGATGATGCTGTTAATGTTGCCGATTTGTTCTTTCGTGAAATTATTCGCTTGCATGGTGTGCCAAATACTATTGTTTCAGATCGTGATACTAAATTTCTTAGCCACTTTTGGAGATGTTTATGGGCTAAGTTGGGGACTAAACTGCTTTTTAGTACTACTTGTCACCCCCAAACTGATGGACAAACTGAAGTAGTCAATAGAACGTTGTCTACTATGCTTAGGGCTGTTTTGAAGAATAATAAGAAAATGTGGGAGGAATGCTTGCCTCATATTGAATTTGCTTATAATCGTTCATTGCATTCTACTACTAAGATGTGCCCTTTTGAAGTTGTGTATGGTTTCCTACCTCGTGCACCTATTGATTTGTTGCCTCTTCCATCTTCGGAGAAGGTTAATTTTGATGCTAAACAACGTGTTGAATTGATTTTAAAAATGCATGAGTTAACTAAGTGATAGAGGCAAAGGTGTCCCGTCTTTCGATGAGATGGAGGATTTCGCTTTGGTGGAAGTCGACTTTGACGATCCGACTACGAACGTGCGAGGACGTCGCGCCTTAGCAATCGCTAAACCAACTCCGAGAGGTTATTGACCACGCCGGAGCACGATCAACCTGACCACGAAGGTCTGTTTCCTGCGAGCAAACGAAGAACAAGCAAGAAACTAAGATTGCAATCTGGATATTGCGAATATAAGATGAAAGCTTTATTGATCAAGGTGGGGTTCTGTGACGCCTTTGTCTGGTCGTTGAACACAAACGAAGTACGCGAAGTTGCAGCTATGGCGAACTTTTAATCTAAACAAAACCCAAAGTCTAAACGATGCCCTAAGGGCTGTATATATGGAGGAAGAGGGGGGGAATTTCGTGGCCCTTGGTGGAGGGGTCCGAAATCAACCCTATCTCTTGTTTCCCCACACATACGGACTCTAAAAATAGCCTATACTTATGTATTTCGAAATTACATGGGCCTGGCCCAATAATAAGGTGACGCAGCACCTAAAATAGCCTCGGGACGAAATTTATGAAGTGGCATCTTGTATATTTCGTCCAAGGCTTCATGCACCCATTATGGTGGCTTCAAAGTCCTGAAATCATCACTTGTAACTCCATTCTTGTTTCCCTTGTGCATGCCATCATCTCCATGCTTGTTCTTGCTCCAATGTTCATCCTTCTCCAAGCTAGGCCCTTCATTTGTAAGCAAAACAAATGTATCCAATTTAGGCAGCATCATATTCTCATGAACATTAGAATCATTACCAAGAAACGAAAGTACCTGGTAATTTAGTTGGCGTGCATGAGCTCTAGTAATTGGTCCAGTATGTATAGCAGCAGGGGCTGTGGGTGTAACAATTGTATTGATGTCCTCATCATCCTCCCCTTCTTGAAATGAAGTCGTCCTCGACGGAAGTTCATCTTCCTCACCCAAATAAGGCTTCAAATCTGCAATGTTAAAAGTGGGACTAACCCCAAAATCTGCAGGCAGCTCAAGTTTATATGCATTATCATTTATTTTCTCTAACACCTTAAAGGGACCATCAGCACGTGGCATTAACTTTGATTTGCGCAAATCAGGAAATCTATCCTTACGCAAATGTAACCAAACAAGATCTCCATGTGCAAACACAACATGTTTTCTACCCTTATCTCCAGCAAGTTTATATTTAGCATTCATGCGCTCAATGTTTTCCTTAGTTAACTCATGCATTTTTAAAATCAATTCAGCATGTTGTTTAGCATCAAAATTAACCTTCTCCGAAGATGGAAGAGGCAACAAATCAATAGGTGCATGAGGTAGGAAACCATACACAACTTCAAAAGGGCACATCTTAGTAGTAGAATGCAACGAACGATTATAAGCAAATTCAATATGAGGCAAGCATTCCTCCCACATTTTCTTATTATTCTTCAAAACAGCCCTAAGCATAGTAGACAACGTTCTATTGACTACTTCAGTTTGTCCATCAGTTTGGGGGTGACAAGTAGTACTAAAAAGCAGTTTAGTCCCCAACTTAGCCCATAAACATCTCCAAAAGTGGCTAAGAAATTTAGTATCACGATCTGAAACAATAGTATTTGGCACACCATGCAAGCGAATAATTTCACGAAAGAACAAATCAGCAACATTAACAGCATCATCGCTTTTATGACATGGTATAAAGTGTGCCATTTTCGAGAATCTATCCACGACAACAAATATGCTATCCCTCCCCTTCTTTGTTCGAGGTAAACCTAACACAAAGTCCATAGATATATCCTCCCAAGGAACACTAGGTACAGGCAAAGGCATATATAAACCATGAGGATTGAGTCGTGACTTAGCTTTTTGACATGTAGTGCAGCGAGCAACAAAACGCTCAACATCCCGTCTCATCTTTGGCCAAAAGAAATGTGTAGCAAGTACGTCCTCCGTCTTCTTCACGCCAAAGTGTCCCATTAATCCTCCTCCATGCGCCTCCTGCAACAACAAAAGACGAAGAGAGCTAGCTGGAATGCATAGCTTGTTAGCACGGAACACAAATCCATCATTAACGACAAACTTGTTCCAGGTTCTTCCTTCTTTACAATTCTGCAATACATCTTTAAAATCAGCATCATGAACATATTGATCTTTGATGGTCTCCAAACCAAATATTTTGAAGTCAAGTTGTGAAAGCATAGTATAGCGACGAGACAATGCATCAGCAATAACATTTTCTTTACCCTTCTTGTGTTTAATGACATAAGGGAAAGTTTCAATGAATTCAACCCATTTAGCATGTCTACGATTCAGTTTAGCTTGACTTTTAATATGTTTCAAAGATTCATGATCAGAATGTATAACAAATTCTTTGGGCCATAAATAATGTTGCCATGTTTCTAAAGTCCGAACAAGAGCATATAGTTCTTTATCATAAGTAGAATAATTCAGACTAGGCCCACTCAATTTTTCAGAAAAGTATGCAACAGGTTTGCCATCTTGTAATAACACACCTCCTAATCCAATTCCACTAGCATCACATTCAAGCTCAAAAGTCTTATTAAAATCAGGAAGTTGGAGTAAAGGAGCATGTGTCAACTTATCTTTCAATACCGTGAAGGCTTCTTCCTGTGCGGTACCCCAAACAAAAGGCACATCCTTCTTTGTAAGCTCGTTGAGAGGTGCACCCGTGGTGCTAAAATATCTCACAAAACGCCTATAGAAACCAGCGAGTCCAAGAAAACTCCGCACTTGTGTGACCGTTTTGGGCTGCGGCCAACTCTCAATAGCTTCAATCTTGGGTTTATCAACTTCAATTCCCTGTGGAGTAACAACATAGCCAAGAAAAGATACTCGGTCGGTGCAAAAGGTGCACTTCCCAAGGTTACCAAACAAACGTGCATCACGTAGAGCAATAAAAACAGCACGTAAATGTTCCAAATGTTCTTCCAAAGATTTGCTATAAATCAGTATATCATCAAAATAGACTACCACAAATCGTCCAATGAAAGCACGTAAAACTTCGTTCATTAGTCTCATGAAAGTACTAGGTGCGTTAGTTTTAAATGCAGTTTTCCATTCATCTCCCAATTTCATACGAATTTGATGGTATCCACTACGCAAATCAACTTTGGAGAATATTGTAGAGCCACTCAATTCATTAAGCATATCATCTAGCCTAGGAATAGGATGACGATAATGAATAGTAATATTATTAATGCCTCTACAATCAACACACATACGCGACGTACCATCCTTTTTAGGCACTAGTATAATAGGAACAGCACAAGGACTAAGAGATTCGCGTATATAACCTTTGTCGAGCAGCTCCTGTACTTGACGCATAATCTCCTTCGTCTCCTCTGGATTGGTACGGTATGGTGCACGGTTGGGTAGCGATGCACCGGGAATTAAGTCAATTTGATGCTCAATCCCTCGAATAGGTGGTAATCCCGGTGGCACGTCTTGTGGGAAGACGTCAGCGAACTCCTGCAAAATGTTAGTGACAGCAGGGGGCAAAGAGGAAGGCACGTCCTCGAATGAAAATAATGCCTCTTTGCACACAAAAGCATAGCAAACAGATTTGTGGAAATCTAGTTCATCAATATCAGATTTTGTGGCAAGTAAACATGCACTTTTCAATTTAATTTCAGAAACAACACTAGATGGTTTATTATTAGGTTTCATTTGTTGCTCAAATTCCTTTGCCACAATCTGATTTTCACTCTTATTTTTCTCCTGTTTTGCTTTATTAGCTCTATTAATGTCATCTGTCAAAATGGAATCAGGAGTCATAGGAAGCAAAGTAATATTTTTATCCTTATGAACAAGAGTATACTGATTGTTTCTACCATGGTGTACAGAATTTTTATCAAATTGCCATGGTCTACCTAGTAATAAGGAACATGCTTGCATGGGTACCACATCACAATCAACATAATCAGCATATGTAGAGATACTAAAATGCACACGAACGGTACGTGTTACCTTAACCTTGCCGCTGTTGTTGAACCATTGGATGTAGTAAGGATGTGGATGTGGTCTTGTGGTGAGAGATAGCTTCTCCACCATCTCCATGCTAGCCAAGTTGTTACAGCTCCCTCCATCGATGATGACGCGAACAGAACGTTCCTTCACAACTCCCTTTGTATGGAACAAATTATGCCTCTGATTTTGCTCTGCTTGTGTGACCTGCACACTCAAAACACGTTGAGCAACTAAACATTCATACCTGTCAGCGTCTTCAGGAGCCATGTATTGCGTCTCATTTTCAGAATCATCTCCACCATGTTCTTCACGTGTAATAAGAGCCAAAGTCTCCTCATCATAGTCACTAGCGGACTCATACCCACCATCCTCAGTAGCAATCATGACACGCTGAGATTTGCATTCTCTCGCAAAATGCCCTCTTCCCTTACAACGACGACAAATAATATCACTTGTGTGCCCTGTCGATGCCATGGAAGAAGAAGAGCTCTGCGCAGGCCCGACAGGCGTGCTCTTGGCAGAGAGTGGTGGTTGTGCCTGATTTCTTGTATCACGGCTGGAGGTGGCACCTGATGGAGGTGATGGTGAAGTGGAAGTAGAAGATGCACGCGGTGTCCATGATGAAGGTCGACCTGCAGAAAAGTTAGTTCGCGCCAATGGCTGTCGATCCTGCACTTCACGTTCAGCTTTACAAGCAAGATGGAATAAACGAGTGATATTATTATAATCCTTATACTCTAGAATGGTCTGAATCTCTTTATTTAATCCACCCATAAAACGTGCAAGCATAGCTTCATTCTCCTCAACAATACCACATCTAATCATGCCAGTTTGTAATTCCTGATAATATTCTTCTACAGAATTTTTCCCTTGTCTTAAACGCTGCAATTTTTGAAGTAATTCACGTTGATAATATGGTGGAACCCAACGAGTACGCATAGCAGTTTTCAAAGCAGCCCAAGTAGTTGGAACAGGATATAATCTACAATGTTCAGACCACCAAACACATGCAAAGCTAGTGAAAGCACAAACAGCAGCAGGAACACGTCTCTCCTCAGGATATTGTAAACATGTAAATCGTTGTTCAGTTTCTAACTACCAAGTAAGATATATATCAGGAACATATCTACCCTCAAATGGTGGAATATTCAATTTCAGTTTAGGGAGATGGTCATGATCTCGTACCTGAGGTGGTGGTGCCGGCCTACCGTTGCGAATATATACCTGAGGTCGACCTGCTGGTGGTGGTGCTGGTGGCTGCACGTAGTTCTGATTTTGATCAACCTCATCCTCATAATCGCCCGCATAATCGTCATCCTCCTCAGCCGCCGCAGGAGCAGGAGCCAAAGAAGCATCAACAGTAGGTGCAGCAGCACCCAAATTTTAACCAATCTCAATTGGAACGCGCTGTGCCCGTCCCACTTGATTTGGAAGGCGGCGTTGGAGATGTGGTTGTTGTTGTTGTAGAGGTGCGACATGTGCAGCCGGTGGTGGTTGGGGAAGACGCTTGAGTAATTCAGTAAACTTGTTATCCAGCTTTGTCTCAAACGACTTCTCCACGGCATCTATCTTCTCCATAGCCTCTTCAAATCTGTTTAGCACATCTCCCACCTGGCCACTCATCATTTGCTGAAATTTATCATGCAACTCCTTGTTCGTCATGTTCTCCCTATCAGTCTCATCGGCTTGTGAACCTGCCATGGTTAGCAGCAAAAGAAACACAAAAGAATATGATCCTGCAGACTACTAGAAGTGGTGGTGATGGTGGTGTGTCACAAAACCTTCAAGCGAATCTCAAATTCTTACCAGTTCTTACCCAGCAGCAGGTGGTGATCGGCAACCGTTGTAGTCAAAAACTCTCAAAGCTTGGATATAGCGATTACCAGGGAGAGTCAAACGCACGATGTAGACTTATGTGGAGCTGGGAAGGCTTATAATATGGTAGCAAAATGGTAAGCAATAATCAATTCAGAGATGCAAAGTTGAATAAACGCTCAACGACGGTACTGTGCTGGTCCTAGGCTAGACCGTGCTAGAGACGCGAGCCTAGAACACTAACAAAATCACGGCGCTGCACGTAAACAAGGGAAAAGCACACTCTGGAAATTTTTTTTCGCTCTTTTTTTGCGCTCCTCTTTTTTTTTGCGAAAAATCACTATAATGGCGAGTGTCTCAAAACTCTTCCCAGGTCAAACTGACAGGATGGGCACAAAATTTTTTGACTATTGTTTTTCGGAAATCAGGGCAGCGACGACGAAAAAGTGCGACAAAAAATCACTATGATGGCGAGTGTCTCAAAACACTACCCGGGGCCTAAAGTTAGGATAGGGAAAAATATTTTTGGTTGCCGAAATTTTGGCCTAAAAACTGCCCGGGGGTCTCCAAGCAAGGAAACACGAAACTGAATTTTTTTTTCCGAGACCTACTCAGGCAAGGAAACACGAAACGGAAAATATATGGATCTCTAAAACCAATCGAATATGAAAAGAACTCGGATTGGTGGTGGATATATGGCGGTAGGATATGGCAGCGGTGGTGGTATATGGTAGCGGTAGTGGTATATGGATACGGATAGATGGTAGTATATGGATACGGATTGGTGGTGGTATATGGATACGGATTGGTGGTGGTATATAGATACGGATTCAGAGCGGTGGCGGATAAGCAATGGTGGTAGATGGCAAGGCGATGATGATGGTGCGGCGGCGGCGTGACAACTTATGACCAGAACTCAAAACTCTAAAAGACTAGACTCTAAGACCAGCAACTTGACACGACGATGCAACCGCAAATTCAACAAAGCAAAAACCCTAAAAAGATTATGCAAAGGCTCAGATTGGTTCGGATATGATGAACTAACCCTAATTTTTTTTGTGTGGCTTTTTCGTGGACTGTAGGTATGAAGAACAGACTCGATCTAAACTACGAAAAACTGTAAAATCTCACCGAGCAACCTGGAAATCTGATACCACTTGATAGAGGCAAAGGTGTCCCGTCTTTCGATGAGATGATGAATATCGCTTTGATGGAAGTCGACTTTGACGATCCGACTACGAACGTGCGAGGACGTCGCGCCTTAGCAATCGCTAAACCAACTCCGAGAGGTTATCGACCACGCCGGAGCACGATCAACCTGACCACGAGGGTCTGTTTCCTGCGAGCAAACGAAGAACAGGCAAGAAACTGAGATTGCAATCTGGATATTGCGAATATAAGATGAAAGCTTTATTGATCAAGGTGGGGTTCTGTGACGCCTTTGTCTGGTCGCTGAACACAAACGAAGTACGCGAAGTTGCAGCTATGGAGAACTTTTAATCTAAACAAAACCCAAAGTCTAAACGATGCCCTAAGGGCTGTATATATGGAGGAAGAGGGGGGAATTTCGTGGCCCTTGAGGAAGGGGTCCGAAACCAACCCTATCTCTTGTTTCCCCACACATACGGACTCTAAAAACAGCCTATACTTATGTATTTCGAAATTACATGGGCCTGGCCCAATAATAAGGTGACGCAGCACCTAGAATAGCCTCTGGACGAAAGTTATGAAGTAGCATCTTGTATATTTCGTCCAAGGCTTCATGCACGCATTATGGTGGCTTCAACGTCCTGAAATCATCACTTGTAACTCCGTTCTTGTTCCCCATGCGCATGCCATCATCTCCATGCTTGTTCTTGCTCCAATGTTCATCCTTCTCAAAGCTAGGCCCTTCATTTGTAAGCAAAACAAATGTATCCAATTTAGGCAGCATCATATTCTCATGAACATTAGAATCATTAGCAAGAAACGAAAGTACCTGGTAATTTAATTGGCGTGCGCGAGCTCTAGTAATTGGTCCAGTATGTATAGCAGTAGGGACTGTGGGTGTAATAATTGTATTGATGTCCTCATCAGGAGGCGCATGGCGGAGGATTAATGGGACACTTTGGCGTGAAGAAGACAGAGGACGTACTTGCTACACATTTCTTTTGGCCAAAGATGAGACGGGATGTTGAGCGTTTTGTTGCTCGCTGCACTACATGTCAAAAAGCTAAGTCACGACTCAATCCTCATGGTTTATATATGCCTTTGCCTGTACCTAGTGTTCCTTGGGAGGATATATCTATGGACTTTGTTTTAGGTTTACCTCGAACAAAGAAGGGGAGGGATAGCATATTTGTTGTCGTGGATAGATTCTCGAAAATGGCACACTTTATACCATGTCATAAAAGCGATGATGCTGTTAATGTTGCTGATTTGTTCTTTCGTGAAATTATTCGCTTGCATGGTGTGCCAAATACTATT
This sequence comes from Triticum aestivum, assembly GCF_018294505.1. NCBI lineage: Eukaryota > Viridiplantae > Streptophyta > Magnoliopsida > Poales > Poaceae > Triticum > Triticum aestivum. Next base: position 209,881,075 of record NC_057805.1, read on the forward strand.
GTTTCCGATCGTGATACTAAATTTCTTAGCCACTTTTGGAGATGTTTATGGGCTAAGTTGGGGACTAAACTGCTTTTTAGTACTACTTGTCACCCCCAAACTGATGGACAAAATGAAGTAGTCAATAGAACATTGTCTACTATGCTTAGGGCTGTTTTGAAGAATAATAAGAAAATGTGGGAAGAATGCTTGCCTCATATTGAGTTTGCTTATAATCGTTCATTGCATTCTACTACTAAGATGTGCCCTTTTGAAATTGTGTATGGTTTCCTACCTCGTGCACCTATTGATTTGTTGCCTCTTCCATCTTCGGAGAAGGTTAATTTTGATGCTAAACAACGTGCTGAATTGATCTTAAAAATGCATGAGTTAACTAAGGAAAACATTGAGCGTATGAATGCTAAATATAAACTTGCTGGAGATAAGGGTAGAAAACATGTTGTGTTTGCACCTGGAGATCTTGTTTGGTTACATTTGCGTAAGGATAGATTTCCTGATTTGCGCAAATCAAAGCTAATGCCACGTGCTGATGGTCCTTTTAAGGTGTTAGAGAAAATAAATGATAATGCATATAAACTTGAGCTGCCTGCAGATTTTGGGGTTAGTCCCACTTTTAACATTGCAGATTTGAAGCCTTATTTGGGTGAGGAAGATGAGCTTCCGTCGAGGACGACTTCATTTCAAGAAGGGGAGGATGATGAGGACATCAATACCCTTGTTACACCCACAGCCCCTGCTGCTATACATACTGGACCAATTACTAGAGCTCGCGCACGCCAATTAAATTACCAGGTACTTTCGTTTCTTGGTAATGATTCTAATGTTCATGAGAATATGATGCTGCCTAAATTGGATACATTTGTTTTGCTTACAAATGAAGGGCCTAGCTTTGAGAAGGATGAACATTGGAGCAAGAACAAGCATGGAGATGATGGCATGCGCATGGGGAACAAGAACGGAGTTACAAGTGATGATTTCAGGACGTTGAAGCCACCATAATGCGTGCATGAAGCCTTGGACGAAATATACAAGATGCTACTTCATAACTTTCGTCCAGAGGCTATTCTAGGTGCTGCGTCACCTTATTATTGGGCCAGGCCCATGTAATTTCGAAATACATAAGTATAGGCTGTTTTTAGAGTCCGTATGTGTGGGGAAACAAGAGATAGGGTTGGTTTCGGACACCTTCCTCAAGGGACACGAAATTCCCCCCCTCTTCCTCCATATATACAGCCCTTAGGGCGTCGTTTAGACTTTGGGTTTTGTTTAGATTAAAAGTTCGCCATACTGCAACTTCGCGTACTTCGTTTGTGTTCAGCGACCAGACAAAGGCGTCACAGAACTCCACCTTGATCAATAAAGCTTTCATCTTATATTCGCAATATCCAGATTGCAATCTCAGTTTCTTGCTTGTTCTTCGTTTGCTCGCAGGAAACAGACCCTCGTGGTCAGGTTGATCGTGCTCCGGCGTGGTCGATAACCTCTCGGAGTTGGTTTAGCGATTGCTAAGGCGCGACGTCCTCGCACGTTCGTAGTCGGATCGTCAAAGTCGACTTCCATCAAAGCGATATTCATCATCTCATCGAAAGACGGGACACCTTTGCCTCTATCAAGTGGTATCAGATTTCCAGGTTGCTCGGTGAGATTTTACAGTTTTTCGTAGTTTAGATCGAGTCTGTTCTTCATACCTACAGTCCACGAAAAAGCCACAAAAAAAAATTAGGGTTAGTTCCTCATATCCGAACCAATCTGAGCCTTTGCATAATCTTTTTAGGGTTTTTGCTTTGTTGAATTTGCGGTTGCATCGTCGTGTCAAGTTGCTGGTCTTAGAGTCTAGTCTTTTAGAGTTTCGAGTTCTGGTCATAAGTTGTCACGCCGCCGCCGCACCATCATCATCGCCTTGCCATCTACCACCATTGCTTATCCGCCACCGCTTTGAATCCGTATCCATATACCACCACCGCTGCCATATACTACCGCCATATATCCACCACCAATCTGATAGAGGCAAAGGTGTCCCGTCTTTCGATGAGATGATGAATATCGCTTTGATGGAAGTCGACTTTGACGATCCGACTACGAACGTGCGAGGACGTCGCGCCTTAGCAATCGCTAAACCAACTCCGAGAGGTTATCGACCACGCCGGAGCACGATCAACCTGACCACGAGGGTCTGTTTCCTGCGAGCAAACGAAGAACAGGCAAGAAACTGAGATTGCAATCTGGATATTGCGAATATAAGATGAAAGCTTTATTGATCAAGGTGGGGTTCTGTGACGCCTTTGTCTGGTCGCTGAACACAAACGAAGTACGCGAAGTTGCAGCTATGGCGAACTTTTAATCTAAACAAAACCCAAAGTCTAAACGACGCCCTAAGGGCTGTATATATGGAGGAAGAGGGGGGGGAACTTCGTGGCCCTTGAGGAAGGGGTCCGAAACCAACCCTATCTCTTGTTTTCCCACACATACGGACTCTAAAAACAGCCTATACTTATGTATTTCGAAATTACATGGGCCTGGCCCAATAATAAGGTGACGCAGCACCTAGAATAGCCTCTGGACGAAAGTTATGAAGTAGCATCTTGTATATTTCGTCCAAGGCTTCATGCACGCATTATGGTGGCTTCAACGTCCTGAAATCATCACTTGTAACTCCGTTCTTGTTCCCCATGCGCATGCCATCATCTCCATGCTTGTTCTTGCTCCAATGTTCATCCTTCTCAAAGCTAGGCCCTTCATTTGTAAGCAAAACAAATGTATCCAATTTAGGCAGCATCATATTCTCATGAACATTAGAATCATTACCAAGAAACGAAAGTACCTGGTAATTTAATTGGCGTGCGCGAGCTCTAGTAATTGGTCCAGTATGTATAGCAGCAGGGGCTGTGGGTGTAACAATGGTATTGATGTCCTCATCACATACTTCAAAATATGATGACTATGTAAACAGGATGAGATAATATAACTATTTTATGTCTTTAGAAAATGGGTTGGAATGCCATAATTCAGATACGTGCTGTCTATGTAAACATCATGGCATGATATAATTCGAATATATGATTTATATACTAAGCAAGTGCACAGAGGGCAATGGCATATATGATTTTTCAACTAAGGAGATGGCATTCAATATTGTGTATATGATGTAAAAACGAAGCATTGCAAGACAACATATGCATGATATGACTAATATAGCCCTGCCAAGTTTGAGCATACACCTCAGGGGGATAATAGGACTGGTCATCTGCCTCCTCCTCTGAGGAGCTATCTGTAACCAGCAAGATATCTGCTTCAGCGGGTAGCATTGTCTGCTCTGAAGACCTTGTTTTCACTCTAGATTTCTCCATCACCAATTCAAATGGCCGATGCACAGGAAGAGCGGTTGAATATACAAACATTGTCAACAGATGCAATGAGTAATACGAAAAAAGGATGGCATGATATAATTCACATATATGACGCTTGGCTAAACAGCATGGCATTGCATAATTCACATACATAATGCCTTGTAATAAGACATCGTTGCATAATTCACATATATAATGTCTTACAACAAGATGACATTGCAAAATTCACATACATGGTAATTAGACACCAAACAGGTGGCATTGACACAAAGCATGTCTATACTAAGCAAATGACATGCCAATACCTGTAACACCCCGGATGTAACTTTCCATATTTGTAACTCCAACTCTTGCCATTTTTCGGCTATGTGTTATGATATTCCCTTCGTGGTCGGGTTTTGTCTTTCATTTTGCATTTTGTTCATGTCATGCATCTCATATCATGTCATCATGTGCATCTCATTTGCATACGTGTTCGTCTCATGCATCCGAGCATTTTCCCCGTTGTCCGTTTTGCAATCCGACACTCCCACATGCACCGGCGCACCCCCTCTTGTCTCTTTTCGTGAGCGGATGTTAAACGTTCTCGGAATGGACCGAGGTTTGCCAAGTGGCCTTGGTACACCACCGGTAGACCACCTGTCAAGTTTCGTTCCATTTGGAGGTCGTTTGATGCTCCAACGGTTAACCGGGTAACTACAAAGGCCTTTTGTGTGTTGCAGCCAAACACCCCTTCAAACAGCCCAATAACCCATCTAAGCCCCCTCCATGCTCTCGGTCGTTCAATCACGATCGTGTGGGCGAAAACCGCACTCCATTTGGAGTCTCCTAGCTCCCTCTACCTATATATATGCCTTCCCCTTCCAAATTCGTGGTGCAAACCCTAGTCTTCTTCCCCTCCGCACTGCCGGACGCGTCCACCCCGCCGCCGCACACGTCCGCGCCGTCGCC
>NC_057805.1:209885867-209895383 GCF_018294505.1 Triticum aestivum
GGAGCAGCTCGCCGGCGCCGTCACGCGCCTCCGCGCGCCAACGGAACCCCGCCGTCTCCGCCGCCCTCGCGCCACCGGAATCCCGCGCCTCCCCGCGCCTCCTCGTCGCCGGTGCCGCCTCCCCGGCCTCCTCCGGTCACTTCTCCGGCAGGGATCCGGCGAGATCCGCCGCCGCCTCGAAAACTGTGCCAAAGTCAACCCAAATCCGCGAGGTGGAATTCTCTAAGTCCCGAAATCCTAACTTTTCTGATGCCATGTTCATCACATCATATCTCCTTGCATACTGCTCCGTTTTGCGTGTATGATATATCGAATTGTTCATCACGCTCTTCATTTTGTTCCATTGTGCCATGCTCGTTGAGTTCATCTTGATGCACAAATCTCTGGTGCAAGAGTGCTGTATGTTGTTTACTGCTGTCACTTATCAGAACTTGATGTTTTGTTATTTTTGTTGCATTTGATGTGTGCATCTTATGGGCATGAGCTCTACAGGTGTTTTGATCTATGACAAGCATACAAACTAGGCTTCGTGATGTTTCTGTTTTCAGGGACTTAGGATTTTGCCAAGTCTTTTACCTGCTGTTATTTTGATGCCATGTATCCATGTGTGTACAGTGAGATCCATGCTTCTTTTGAGTATGTTCAGTAAGGATGTCTTGTAGATATAGTTGTGCTCTATCCATCCATGCCCCTGTTTGCAATTATGGAGTGCCCTAGCATGTCTCAATCTTGCTCTACTTCTGCTATAAAATGTTCCTGGCAGAATGTTAACATTATATTCAATTTTGCCAAGGTTGTTGTAGTTGATCCATACATGCTATGACCTTGCTCTTGCCATGGTTAGCTTCATGAACATGCCATCTTGCTGTAGGTATGCTTGTTTTGTCATGCATTGCTTTGTGATGAGTGAATCGAGCTCACAAAGATGCCTTCATATTTCTGTTAATGTCATGTTCTGTTTTCTGCTAAGTCTGAAACCTCTTAACGAAACTTGCTATGTTTACATGGGTGCCATCATATCTTCTGATCCTTTTTGGCTCATGGTCAGTAAGGGGCTTTTGTTCTATGCATTTAGTAGATTCATGCCATGCCTTGTTTCGATATGATAAGTTCCTGTAGCATGTGTTTTGCTTGCTCTGAACATTGCTACCTGATGCTGTTTCAGCCATGTTCAGTATTTTCTCTCAAGTCTGTTAAGCTGATATCTTTTGCACTTTTGCCATGCTTGTTTGAGCCTGTTATCGTGTGATCTAGCCGTAGCTCAGTGTTCATCTTTTGTCAAGCATCTCTTGTAGATCACTGCCATATGCTTTATTGCTATGTTGGGTTGCTGCAGCATAGTTTCTTGATGTATTCTACGTGCTACCATGCTGTTAATCGCAGAATCGTGTCATTCTTGTTTTGCTTGCCATTTGCAAACCGTGCATCCGTTTCCGGTGATCTTTATATCGATTTCGACCGAAATCATCTCATCTTTCAAGTGGCATACTTGGTTTGCCAAGTTGATGCCCTGTTCATCCTTTTTCTTCCGGAGCACGCATATGCATCGCATATCACATCTCGCATATCATGCATGTTTTGCATCATGTTGTTTGTGCATTTTCCGTGATTGATTGTGGTTCCATTGCTTGTGTTCTTGCTGTGGGTAGAGCCGGGAGACGAGTTCGTGAATGAGGAATCTGTTGAGTACGCTTACGAGGATCAAGCTTTCGACAACTCTGAGAACCTTGCAGGCAAGATGATCATACCCTCGAAATCACTTCTATCTTTGCTTTGCTAGTTTTTCGCTCTATTGCTATGCTGCGCTACCTACCACTTGCTATATCATGCCTCCCATATTGCCATGTCAAGCCTCTAACCATCCTTTCCTAGCAAACCGTTGTTTGGCTAAGTTACCGCTTTTGCTCAGCCCTTCTTATAGCGTTGCTAGTTGCAGGTGAAGATGAAGTTGGTTCCATGTTGGAACATGGATATTTTGGGATATCACAATATCTCTTATTTAATTAATGCATCTATATATTTGGTAAAGCGTGGAAGGCTCGGCCTTATGCCTGGTGTTTTGTTCCACTCTTGCCGCCCTAGTTTCCGTCATACCGGTGTTATGTTCCTTGATCTTGCGTTCCTACGCGGTTGGGTGATTTATGGGACCCCCTTGACAGTTTGCCTTGAATAAAACTCCTCCAGCAAGGCCCAACCTTGGTTTTACCATTTGCCACCTAAGCCTTTTTCCCTTGAGTTTTCGCGAGCCCGAGGGTCATCTTTATTTAACCCCCCCGGCCAGTGCTCCTTCGAGTGTTGGTCCAAACTAAGCCGCCTGCGGGGCCACCTCGGGGAAACTCGAAGTCTGGTTTTACTCGTAGCCTGTCTCATCCAGTGTGCCCTGAGAACAAGATATGAGCAGCTCCTATCGGGATTTGTCGGCACAGTCGGGCGGTCTTGCTGGTCTTGTTTTACCATTGTCGAAAAGTCTTGTAAACCGGGATTCCGAGACTGATCGGGCCTTCCCGGGAGAAGGTTTATCCTTCGTTGACCGTGAGAGCTTATAATGGGCTAAGTTGGGACACCCCTGCAGGGTATTATCTTTCGAAAGCCGTGCCCGTGGTTATGAGGCAGATGGGAATTTGTTAATGTCCGGTTGTAGAGAACGTGACACTTGACTTAATTAAAATACATCAACCGTGTGTGTAGCCGTGATGGTCTCTTTTCGGCGGAGTCCGGGAAGTGAACACGGTTTGGGTTATGAATGAACGTAAGTAGTTTCAGGATCACTTCTTGATCATTTCTAGCTTCGCGACCGTTGCGTTGCTTCTCTCCTCGCTCTCATTTGCGTATGTTAGCCACCATATATGCTTAGTGCTTGCTGCAGCTCCACCTCATTACCCCATCCTTTCCTACAAGCTTAAATAGTCTTGATCTCGCGGGTGTGAGATTGCTGAGTCCTCGTGACTCACAGATTCTACCAAAACAGTTGCAGGTGCCGACGATACCAGTGCAGGTGACGCAACCGAGCTCAAGTGGGAGTTCGACGAGGAACGTGGTCGTTACTATGTTTCGTTTCCCGATGATCAGTAGAGGAGCCCAGTTGGGACGATCGGGGATCTAGCTTTTGGGGTTATCTTATTTTCATTTGGATTTGACCGTAGTCGGTCTATGTGTGAATTTGAATGATGTATGAATTAATTTATTTATTGTGTGAAGTGGCGATTGTAAGCCAACTCGTTATCCCATTCTTGTTAATTACATGGGAGTGTGTGAAGATGACCCTTCTTGCGACAATACCTACAATGCGGTTATGCCTCTAAGTCGTGCCTCGACACGTGGGAGATATAGCCGCATAGTGGGCGTTACAAGTTGGTAATCAGAGCCATCCCCGACTTAGGAGCCCCCTGCTTGATCGAATCGCTGGCGTTGTTGAGTCTAGAACAAAAATGTTTTGAGTCTTAGGATTATATATATCACAGAGTAGGATTCTTTTTACTCCTCAGTCCCTTCGTCGCTCTGGTGAGGCCTCCTGACGTAGAAGTTTTGACTCTTCTCTCCTCAAATTTCACTAAAAAAAATTTAGGATCACGCGGGTATCTTGGAATCGTTCCGATGGTTTTGTGACGAGAACATTGTTCTTGGTGCCTCTTGACATTTAGGGGTTGTGGCAGTGTCCCGGGGAGTTGAGCTCCGAGGTGTTGTCGTCACAATTTTATCGTTGCAGTTCTGGAATACCTGAGTTTCGCCGACATCGAAAATCTCTTTTATGTAGTTGTTGGTGAGATCACCTCGACGCCACCCAGTACTGGGGCGGGAGTTCGGGAGTATTGCCATAACTCGTATAACGGATGCTTTTCGAAGGTTGAGGTACACGATTTCCGAAGGTTTCTTGGTTATGTGTTGACGGATGGATACAGCTGGATCTAGGGATTGCTAGTTTGGGTGATATATTTTGTGTCCCCTGTATCCCCAACACCAGATTGCATAACCAGAAAGTTTCGGGAGTTTATAGGTGGGATTCAAGTAGCTCTTAGCATTTCTTCCCGCAGATATTTGGTTTGTGATTGGGTAATCCTTACCACTTATTTGTTCCAGTCGTACCTTGTTATTTTATTCATCAATCCTTTATCAAGTGGCTTCTCACCTTATGGAAGTGTGATGATTTACTATGGAATTCATTCGTTCATCCTCGTTCGAATGTTTATTGTGAAGACTATATGTTGCAATTTCTATCCGTTGATTCAACTTGTCTATCTGTCTATCAAGATGCTAACGGATGTCACCCTCTTCAGGATGGCTCCGCCAACGCGTCAGAATCCGGAACGCAATGAGGGGGGTCAGGCGAACCCTCCGCCACCACCTCCGCCTCCGGAGGCATGGCAAGCTATCATGGCAGCCACCAACGCCAATGCTCAGATGATTTTGCAACTCTTGCAAGAGCGTACCCAAGGGCAAGGCAACCAAGGAAATCAAGGTCAAGGCAACAATCAGCCTCACTTCGCTACCCTCAACCAGTTCCTCGCAAATCAGCCGAAGTCTTTCAGCTACTGTGCCGAGGCCACAGACGCCGATGATTGGCTCGTGGACATCAACAAGCATTTTGAATGTAGCAATGTCAGGCCTGAGGACTTTGTCAAGTTCGCTTCTTTTCAACTCAAGGATCAAGCTGCCGAGTGGTATCAACAATACAAAGATTCCAGAGGAGGTCGTGTGATTACCTGGGATGATTTCCGCTGAGACTTCAAAGCTCACCACATTCCACAAAGTGTTGTTGAGAGCAAGCGTGAGGAGTTCCGCAATCTCAAGCAAGGCAGCATGTCCGTGTATCAATACAATACCCAGTTTCAGAAACTCGCTCGCTTCGCTAAGCAAGATGTTCCTGATGAAAAGAGCATGATCTATCAATTCAGAGGTGGCCTTAGAGAAGATCTGCAATTACCTCTCGTGCTTTTTTAGCCGACCAAGTATGATGATTTCTACAATATGGCACTGAAGCAAGAGGCTGCTCAGCTCAAGTGTGAGGCTTCTAAGAAGAGAGTCAGGGACGTAGTTCAGTCTTCTTCTTCCTCACTAGTGGCTGCTAAGCAACAGAAGTTCTGGTTGCCTCCTCCTCCTCCGTTTCGTCAGCCTTTCCAGCAGAACAACAAAGGTGGCCATGGATCTTCCCACCCACCCAACCCTGGCTATCAGAACAAGTCTCAGAATCAAGCTCCAAAGTCGAATGCTCCTTATCATCGTCCACTCTCAGAGGTGACTTGCAACAAGTGTGAGCAGAAAGGTCACTATGCTAACAAATGCTTCAACCAAAGGCGCCTTCCGCCTCCTCCTCCTGTGAGATCTTCCAGCAATGCAGTGGTCAAGCATAATCCCAAGTCTGCAAAGGTGAACATGATGAATGCAGCTCAAGCGGAGGAATCTACTAATGTGATAATGGGTAATCTCTCAGTTAATGATATTCCTGCAAAAGTTTTATTTGATACCGGTGCATCGCATTCTTTCATGTCATATCCTTTTGCATCGAAGCACAATTTTGAAACAGAGGAATTACCTAGAGCAATGCAAGTTGTTTCTCCGGCTAAGCGTTTGAGATCTACCATGTTGGTTCCGAATGTCGGTATCAAGATGGGCGACTATAAATTTCTGGCTAAACCAATTGTCCTTGGTGACTCGGATATTGATCTAATTCTCGGGATGGACTGGTTTTCTAAGCACAAGGCTCAACTTGATTGTGCTGCCAGGGAAATTCAATTGACACACTCTTCTGAGGATGTTATCATCTATGCCGCTCGTGATGAAACCATTCGGTTGTTTTCTCTCAATGAGAAGGGCGAGTTGGATGCTATTTCTCATATTCCAGTCGTGTGTGAGTACCAAGATGTCTTTCCAGAAGAGCTTCCGGGTATGCCTCCTCACCGGCCAGTCGAGTTCGTTATCGATCTTGAGCCTGGTACCGAACCCGTTTGCAAGCGTCCATACAAGCTTGGACCCAAGGAGCTGAAGGAATTGAAGAAACAGCTCGATGAACAAGAGCGTCTGGGTTTGATCAGACCGAGTTCATCTCCGTGGGGTTGTGGTGTTCTTTTTGTCCAGAAGAAGGATGGCACGGACCGACTTTGTGTCGACTACCGTCCATTGAACAAGAAGACAATCAAGAACAAATATCCACTTCCCAACATCAATGAGCTATTCGAGCAACTTAAAGGTGCTAAAGTATTCTCCAAGCTTGACCTTCGTATGGGTTATCATCAGATTCGCATTCGTGAAGAAGATATTCCCAAGACAGCATTCAGAACAAGCTTTGGTTCTTACGAATATACTGTCATGTCTTTCGGCCTTGTCAATGCTCCTCCAACATTCTCTCGAATGATGAATTTCATCTTCAACCCCTATAACAATGAATTCGTCCTGGTGTATCTCGATGATATCTTGGTCTTCTCCAAGAATAAGAAGGATCATGCCAAACATTTGCGATTGGTGCTCGACAAGCTCAGAGAGTATCAATTCTATGCGAAGTTTTCCAAATGTGAGTTTTGGCTTGAAGAAGTTCTTTACCTTGGTCATATCATCTCTGCCAAGTGCATCGCTGTTAATCCTGAGAAGGTGTCTGCAATTGTGAATTGGGAACCTCCTCAGAATGTCAAGCAGCTCCGCAGTTTCCTTGGTCTTGCAAGCTATTGCCGAAGATTCGTTGAGAATTTCTCTAAGATTGCAAAGCCTCTTTCCAACCTCCTCCAGAAGCATGTGAAGTATGTCTGGACTCCTGAGTGTGACGTTGCTTTCAACACGCTCAAAGAGAAACTCATCACAGCTCCTATCTTAACTCCTCCTGACGAATCCAAGCCATTCGAAGTTTTCTGTGATGCTTCTCTTCAAGGTCTCGGTGCTGTGTTAATGCAAGAGAAGAAAGTTGTGGCCTATACCTCTCGTCAGTTGAAGCCCAACGAAAAGAACTACCCACTCACGATCTTGAGTTGGCGGCAGTTGTCCATGCAATAATAACATGGAGACATCTCTTGTTGGGAAGAAAAGTGGACATATTCACCGATCACAAGAGTCTCAAGTACATCTTCACTCAGCCCAACCTCAACCTCAGGCAAACTCGATGGGTCGAGATGATTCAAGAGTACAATCCGAGTATTGAATATACTCCAGGCAAGGCCAATGTCATTGCAGATGCTTTGAGCAGGAAGGCTTATTGCAACAACTTAATTCTCAAGCCATTTCAACCGGATCTTTGTGAAGCTTTCCGCAAACTGAATCTCCAAGTTGTTCCTCAAGGCTTTCTTGCCAACCTCCTAGTCTCTCCTACTTTGGAAGATCAAATTCGTGAGGCACAACTCCTGGATACCATGGTGAAGAAGGTGAAACGTGGTATTGACAAGGGCATTTCCAAATACAAGTGTTATCGCATTGATGACCGAGACACTTTATTCTTCGAGGACCGGATTGTGGTTCCTAAAGGTGATCTAAGGAAAGTCATTATGAACGAGGCGCACAATTCTCTTCTTTCCATTCATCCTGGAAGTACGAAGATGTACCATGACCTCAAGTAGTCGTATTGGTGGACTCGAATGAAGCGAGAAATCGCTCAATTCGTGAACGAATGTGATGTCTGTCGAAGGGTGAAAGCAGAACACCAACGACCAGCTGGTCTCCTCCAACCTCTTGCTATTCCAGAATGGAAGTTTGATCATATCGAAATGGACTTTGTGACTGGATTTCCAAAGTCCAAGCGCGAAAATGATGCTATCTTCGTTGTCATCGACAAGCTTACTAAAGTGGCTCATTTCCTTCCAATCAAAGAATCTATCACAGTAGCTCATTTGGCAGAGCTATACACCTCCAGGATTGTCTCCTTGCACGGCATTCCACAATTGATATCTTCAGATCGTGGAAGCATCTTCACTTCTAAGTTCTGGGACTCCTTCCAGAATGCCATGGGCACCAACATTCGCTTCAGCACAGCTTTCCATCCTCAAACTAGTGGCCAAGTCAAGCGAGTCAATCAAATCCTTGAAGATATGCTCAGGGCTTGTGTCATTTCCTTTGGCATGAAGTGGGAAGATTGTCTTCCATATGCCGAGTTCTCTTACAACAACAGCTTCCAAGTGAGTTCGGGCAAGGCCCCATTCGAGATTCTATATGGCAGAAAGTGTCGTACTCCTCTCAATTGGTCAGAGACTGGTGAACGCCAACTTCTTGGCAATGACTTAATCACAGAGGCTGAAGAAATGTGTAAAGTCATCCGTGAAAATCTCAAAGCCGCGCAATCGCGCCAGAAGAGTTACTATGATAGCAAGCACCGTGACTTGGCTTTCGAGATCGGAGACCATGTCTACCTCCGCGTCTCTCCAATGAAAGGCACTCGGCGCTTCGGTATCAAAGGGAAGCTTGCCCCTAGATACGTGGGTCCTTTCAAGATCATTGGCAAAAGAGGCGACCTCGCCTATCATCTAGAGCGTCCCTCCAACTTCGCGAACATGCACGATGTGTTCCACGTGTCACAGCTTCGCAAGTGCTTCAAGACTCCTGAGCGCACTATCAACTTCCAAGAGATTGACCTCCAAGAAGATCTGTCTTATAATGAGCACCCCGTTGCTATTCTCGAAGAAACCGAGCGCAAGACTCGCAACAAGTCAATCAAATTCCTGAAAGTGAAGTGGTCACACCATTCCGACCGAGAAGCCACCTGGGAGCGCGAGGACCACCTCCGTTCCGAATATCCGGAGTTCTTTCAATCCTAGATCTCGGGACGAGATCCTCTCGTAGTGGTGGAGTGTTGTAACACCCCGGATGTAACTTTCCATATTTGTAACTCCAACTCTTGCCATTTTCGGCTATGTGTTATGATATTCCCTTCGTGGTCGGGTTTTGTCTTTCGTTTTGCATTTTGTTCATGTCATGCATCTCATATCATGTCATCATGTGCATCTCATTTGCATACGTGTTCGTCTCATGCATCCGAGCATTTTCCCCGTTGTCCGTTTTGCAATCCGACACTCCCACATGCACCGGCGCACCCCCTCTTGTCTCTTTTCGTGAGCGGGTGTTAAACGTTCTCGGAATGGACCGAGGTTTACCAAGTGACCTTGGTACACCACCGGTAGACCACCTGTCAAGTTTCGTTCCATTTGGAGGTCGTTTGATGCTCCAACGGTTAACCGGGTAACCGCAAAGGCCTTTTGTGTGTTGCAACCAAACACCCCTCCAAACAGCCCAATAACCAATCTAAGCCCCCTCCATGCTCTCGGTCGTTCAATCATGATCGTGTGGGCGAAAACCGCACTCCATTTGGAGTCTCCTAACTCCCTCTACCTATATATATGCCTTCCCCTTCCAAATTCGCGGTGCAAACCCTAGTCTTCTTCCCCTCCGCACCGCCGCACGCGTCCACCCCGCCGCCGCACACGTCCGCGCCGTCGCCCCCGGCCAATCCCACCTTGCCACGTCACCGCCTCCGGCCTCCTCTCTCTCCTCCGCCACCAGGGCCCGCGGGCCCAGATCCGGCCCGCGGGGCCCGTACGCCGCCGCCCG